>NC_081545.1:202756-384374 GCF_901000735.1 Corylus avellana | reverse complement strand
AACCACCCATGGGGAAGCGGGCTTCTTGTTCTGCAGCAAATTGTTCTTGCAGCCGTTTCTGCTCCCGAAATTTTTGCTTTTCCTCTTCCTTTTCCTGTCGTAGCACACTATATTCTTCCAAGCTTTGTAAGACAGGAACCTTGTCATATAAGAAAGGAATTCCTTTCTCCATCTCCCAAGCTTTTACTTTTGCAGTCAAATTCTCGCAAATAGATGATATTTTGCTGACCAGGTTCCGTGCTTTTTCAGCACGTTTCAGATTTTTGTGTGCTCCTCTTCCAGCACTATAGCGATTTTCATCCCTTTCACATTCTTCAAGCCACTTCTCCTCCTCAATTGCATATCTCCATTTCTCCACCTTGTCCAAGATATCCTTCCTGCTTAGAGCTTGCTCTTTGGCTTTTGCAATCTGATCATCCATGCTTGAAAGAAGATCAGACAGATCCACATTACCAGAATCTACGAGGCTCCTGAGAATCTCTCGCGCTACATCACTATCTACATCCATATGAACCCCTCGGTAGATTTCTTCTAGTTCATTTTGCCTCTTAAACACCAACTCCTTCATTTTGCTAGCTTTCAGAGCATTCAATCGCTCAACTTCAACCTCACTCTGTTCAATGACATCTAAAGCAAGGCATCCTTGACTTGACACCTCATTAAGCGAGGAAGAAATTAAGCTAGTTACATGTTCAAATCCCTTTTGCTCATCAACTGGTGTGTCCATGAGATTCCATAGCTCTATTAGTGTCCTCCCAAGTCCTTGCAGCTTCTGTAGCCTTTGTTGTTTCTCTTGCTTTAGTGAGTGGACCACACCCGTTAATCTAGCAAGAGTGTCATTACTGATGCTCTTTAATTGACTACCCGAGGGATCACTTAAGCTTGGATGCACGTCATTTAGTGTCTTAGAAAAATCAATCGACATCACCGCTGACAGCTCATGGACAGTATTAATATGGCTATTGACCTTTTGTAATCGAAAAATCTTTTCAGTCTGAAGTTCCTGAAGGTGTGACTTAAGCTCCCCCAACTTTCTCACTGTCAGATCACATTCATTAACTTGTGGATCAGAACTGTTAGATTGGCCATTGCCTGCAATTTCTGCACATATCCGAACAACCTGTGACTGTATTTCTGAAAATTGCTTAATTCTTTCTTGCTTCTTTGACCTCAACTCCTCCAAAATAGGTTTTATGGCAGATATTTGCTCCTTAAGAGTGCCCCTTCCCCGTGAAAAGGAGGTATGCTCCCCAAGAGCAGAGTTGACATTGGCAATTTCGGCCTCAGCCTCGGCCAATGACTGATGCAATTCAGCCTTGTACTTTCTTGTTTTCTCAACCTTCTTTCGGTAAAAATCAAGGCACTCTTGCTCAAGTTGTAGAAGCATCCGATCCCTCTCGCTGTCACTCTCACCAATTTCATCCCATATTATCTGCAATTCGTGAAGAAGAGAGGCGCAAGTGGTGCGAGTGGGGGGCATATTCGTCATTTCACAAGCGCTTGAAGAAGAAAGAAGAAGAAGAAGAAGCGAGAGAGAGAGAGCGTAAGAGAGGTGTTAGCTGCCACGAGTGTTCATGAGCCACCTTAAGCCACTGAAACCACCGGGTGGTCGGCAAGCCACCCCTGTGGAATGCTTCCACCCCATGGTGTTTTCTCATGCCACCCCATGTGGGTCAGGGTGGCCAGGGGTGGTACCGCCACCCCTGGCAACCCTTCAAATTTTTTTTTATTTTTTTTATTTTTTTATTTTAAAGATTGAAAAATGGAGACTTCACCATACACAAATCCAATGAAAAATGGAGGATGTGTGTAGACTTCACCAACAAAGCTTGTTCGAAAGACAGCTTTCCCTTGCCACACACTGACGCATTGGTAGATTCAACATCTGGGTATGGCTTGCTCAGCTTCATGGATGCTTTTTCTGACTACAACCAGATCTACATGCATCTAGAAGATAAGGAGAAAATTGCGTTTATCACAGACCGAGGCCTATACTGTTATAAGGTCATGCCTTTCGGTCTAAAAAATGCAGGGACGACCTTCTAGAGATTGGTTAACAAGATGTTCCGAGAGCAGATCAGGTGGAACATGGAAGTTTATGTGGATGCCATGCTAGTCAAAAGCGTGTTACCACTGAACCATACAAGTGACCTGCAGGAAACATTCGAAACGTTAAAGAAGTATGGGATGAGGTTGAATCCTACAAAGTGTGCAATTGGAGTTTCCTCTGGGAAATTCCTTGGCTATATGGTGTCAAATCGAGGGATTGAGACCAATCCAGAAAAGATCCGAGCAGTCTTGGACATGCAGTCCCCAAAGAATACAAAGTAACTCTAACAACTAACCGATAGAATTGCTGCACTTAATCGGTTTATCTCTCGGTCAACCGACAAGTGCCTCCCATTTTTCAAAATCTTGAGGAAGGTATTTGAATGGTCCGAGGAGTGTGAAGAAGCCTTTGAGGAGCTGAAGAAGTATTTGGTCAGCCCACCTCCACTAAGTCGAACAGTCCCTGGAGAATCATTGTATCTGTACTTAGCTGTCTCTCCAACGGCGGTAAGTACAGCTCTTATCCAAGAAAAGGAGGGTGTGCAGAAGCCCGTATACTTCATCAGCCGAGCTTTGAGAAGAGCCGATGAGAGATATCCCCAGATGGAAAAACTCGCCTTCACTCTTACTATAGTGTCAAGGAAACTTCGGCCGTACTTCCAAGCTCACACTATAAGGGTTGTCACTGAATACCCACTCAAAAAGGTGCTTCACAAGCTAGATTTGTCCGGCAAATTGACTAACTGGGCAATCGAACTTGGAGAGTTTGACATCGAATTCCTCCCTTGGAATGCCATCAAAGGTCAAGTGTTGGCGGACTTTCTGTCAAAATTCACTAATCTGCTAGACACAGAACAATGATCGAGGGATGAGACTTGGGTAGTTTACGTGGATGGGTCATCCACAAGAAAGCATGGCGGAGCTGGGGTGGTACTAATCACCCCTGAATGTGAAGAGTTGCGTAGTTCCTTGAAGCTGGAGTTCAAACTACCAACAATGAAGCCGAGTACAAAGCAGTTCTAGTTGGACTCGGCTTAGCCCGAGAGATGGGAGCCGAATTCATCGAGTTACGAAGCGACTCTCAAGTGATTGTCGGACATATTCGAGAGAAGTTCGAAGCCAAAGGAGACAAGATGAAGCTGTACTTGTCAAAAGTACAGGATTTGAAGAATTCCTTCAAAAAATTATGTATCGCAAAAATCCCAAGGGAAGAGAACGAGAGAGCGGATCATCTAACTCGGATAGCATCGACAACGGAACACATGGGGAAATCTGAAGAACCAATCCAAATTCTATCACAAGCTGCCATAACTGAGGTGATTTCGGTCTCAGCAACAGAGGTAGTGCCTGAGTGGCAAAAGGAGATGGTGGAATATCTAAAAAAAGGAACTCTCCCATCAGAAAAGAAGTTGGCAGTCCAACTAAAGAAAAAAATTGCTAGATTTTCCATGGTAAATGGAACCTTATAAAAACGAGGTTTCATGTTACCACTTCTGAAGTGCGTCTCCAAAGATGAAGGTTATTACATCCTTCGTGAGATTCACGAAGGCATTTGTGGCAGTCATTCAGGCGCCAGGATATTGGCACATAAGGCAGTCTAAGCAGGTTTTTATTGGCCTAACATGACTCGGGACTCGGTGGAGACGGTCATAAATTGTGACAAGTGCTAACGTTTCGCAAGCATTACCAAGCAACCTCTGAGAAGTTAAGTTTGGTCTCCTCACCAAGACCCTTCTCATACTAGATATAGTGGGACCATTACCTCGTAGAAAATAGGGTGTTTAGTTTGTAGTTGTAACTGTGGATTATTTCATAAAATGGGCAGAAGTGGAGGCCCCAGTGAATATAACAGCTAAGAACATAGAGCGGTTCCTATGGAAGAATGTCATCTGCCGCTATGACATTCCACATGCATTCGTCATGAACAATGGAAAGCAATTCGACTGTGATTCATTCCGAGAATGGTATGCCAAGCTCCATTTAAGAAACTACTTCTTGTCTCCTGGGCATCCTCACGCAAACGGGCAAGTGGAAATCAGCAACAAGACAATCTTCAAACTTTTGAAGAAAAAACTTGGTGATCGCAATGGAGATTTGGCTGAGGATCTTCCGGAGGTTCTGTGGGCATATCAAACTACTAGAAGAACTCCAACCGAGGAGACTCTTTATGCCTTAGCAATTAGACAAGGCCCAACGGAGCCCGAACCCGATTTCAGCAATTAGATGAGGACTCGGACGCCTAGTTCGAGACCCAACTCATCGGGGGCAGAATAGTCAAGAGCCGAGGATGGGTCGGTTATTTCACAACAAGGATATCTACATATTCAATTTAAAACAGATGATCTTATCCCACATTTGAAAAGGTTGTCTACAACTTAGACCAACTGTCAACATATGAACTATCCCTATACAAACGAATGGACTATCATTCAAATTCAAAAGGTTATTTACACTCATCAGGATGTAGATTAGTTGTCAGCGCCTAAGCTATACACGTTTGACCAGTGACTACTCGGATATGCTTATCTAACGTCAAATGGAAGCCATATCGCTTATCCCATGATCTTAGGCTACTAAGATCACGGAGTGGCTAACAAACCCAATCCTTCTGAAATAACTGCACAGCAGATGTTGAGGGATAAGAGAACCAACACGTACGGGAATCAAACTCCATTCCATGCCTATAAAATGCAAGTCACCCCTCAGCACCATGGTAATCGCAACTTTTGCTTTCTGACTTTTCTATTACTTATACACTCTCTCAGATTACTGACTTTGGCATTGGAGTTTCCCCGCCGGAACACCACCTGGGACTCTAATCCTTTTGTTTGCCCTTTGTGTAGCCTAATGCATCCTCAGACACCACAACATCACTCGGAAGGTGTGCCACATCCTCCCTCGAAAAATTGTGCATCAACAGACTCTATGACCTAAACCATAGCAGGCTGAGAAAGGCCCAGTCCAGCTTCACCCACAAAAACATGGGCCTTTTTTTTTTTTTTTTTTTTTTTTTTTTTTCTCCAAATCGCTTTGGATTATTGCAATGATGTCTTATCAAAAATCCACTATTTTCCCCGTGCCAAGAGGAAGCTGCCTGGAGAAAGAAGCTTGAAAGAAAGGAAATGCGGTAGAGTGGCCCCAGCAACGGCGACCGATGTTGTCGTATCCAATGTTTTGCATGCGCTTCCTGCTCATGTTATCCTTCGCCGCTAGCTTGCTGTTGCTGGCCTCCTCCTCCTCCTCATATTCCCATGCTCTTCTATACTGATAGTGATAGCAACCTTCACATAATTCAAATTTAATTCTATATTTTCTATCTGGGTCCACTAAATGCTACATTTTCAATTTCTTTATATCCATTAATAAATTATGGCGCCATGTGATATTAATTACCAACATCTTCAATTCCCTTCCTTCCTTCTTATAAAGCTCAACCCCAAAGAAGTGGCGACTTTCTGTTCCATTGAATTGAAGAAGCCAGGGGCAGAAAACAGGGGTAAAGCGCAGGAGTATTACCAAAAGAAATAGGCAATGAGAATGTCAAGTCCTGCCCTTTACCTCCTGTCATTTCTTCTATTCTCTCTACTGCACAGATCTACCTTTGCCTACAAAACGGTAAGCATTATTTTATTTAATTACACCTTATTTCTTCCAATAGAATAATTAAAAAGAAAAAAGAAATACTACTTTTCCATGTAGTTGGGGTTAATATGTTCATGATTTCACTATATAATCCCTTCTTGTAGTCCTATGTGGTATACTTGGGAGCTCATTCACATGGCCCAGAACCTCTTCCATTGATTTCAATCGAGCAACCGAGTCTCACTATGAATTTCTTAGATCCTTCTTGGGAAGGTACGTATACTTTCATTTCTTTCCTTACATAATTTGATGCAGGTGGGTGTTTCTATCTTCTTTTTTCATGCAGTCATGCTATGGCCAAAGAATCCATATTTTACTCATACACTAGGCACATCAATGGCTTTGCTGCAAGATTTGACGATCAAGTAGCAGCTCAGATTGCTAGTGAGAAATCTCTCTCTCTCTCTCTCTCTCTATATATATATATATATATATATATATATAAACTATATTGCAAATGCAGAGCATCCGAAAGTGGTGTCCATTTTCCTCAACAAGGGAAGAAAATTACACACAACTCGTTCATGGGACTTCCTGGGACTTGAGCATGATGGGTTGATTGCTAAAAAGTCAATTTGGAACAAGGCAAGATATGGGGAAGTTTCAATTATTGCAAACCTTGACAAGGCGAGTACTGTTTAATTTCTTCTTCTTCTTCAACTTTGAATTTTCATTTTGGTTCACTCTCCAGTCCACATCATCTTAATTAATTTGGTCAACTTTTGCTTAATAGATCTTGTCTATATAATTTGAATTTTGACCGTTGACTTCTACATGCAATACAAACAAGATCTTTAATAATTCTCATGAAATTGATGTTATTGGACAAAACAGAAGGTTTTTAAGGTAACAATATAATATTTGATTTTTATTGTTCTAACCTTGGGTGGATCATTGTGGAGCATCCTTTATAGTAAAACATAAAGTTTTTAATTAATTTTTTTTTAATTAATTAAATATATGGACACGTGTTGAACCGTGAATGGTGCTGACATGGCATTTTGTCAAATTTTGAACGAAATTTTAATGGAGGAGCTATCTTCGTCTTTAGGCAAACCAGATGAACCTCCTGTGATAAAAAATAAACTCTAATAAGAGTCAAAAAATAGAAGTTAAATTACATGGGTGAATAAGATATTTAACCCTATCTTTTATAACCTATGGATAAGTCCCTATGATATGTACTCAAAATTTTGAGTGAAATGAACATTTAAATTTTTCAAGTTTACATAAATGAACATTTAACATGAAAAACATCATTAATATATATTACAGAATCTATCAAGCGGACTGGATACCATGGAGGGAGAAAATCAATTAGACAAAAAATAATTTCAACATGCATAATATATGTTTAACCAAGCTTTAAAAAAGAAAAGAAAAGATAAATTACAATGAATCAAGCTTTAAAATAACAAAAATCACATTCCATTAAAAAACAACATAATCTCAACATATGTGCATATAAAATTATAAAATCACAAGCCTAACTGTTTTATCTTTAAATTCAAAATAAAGAGAGTAAACATGATAACGTATTTTCAAGTCTAAGTCACTAAGCGATGAGCAACTTTAAAGTATAAGAAGGTCTTTGTAATCAACAACTTCCGGTTCATAAACGGCTAAACAACAACGTTAACCTATCTACATTATCAATATCAATATCATAACAAGTAAACATACCAAACAGAACATATAATTCAAAAACTGTAACCATACCAAATATGACACATTAAAAAATGTACATGTTTTTCATAGTGTAGTTTTTCAATTGTAGTTATATGATTACATAAATATAGTGGTGCATATAGAAGTGATCTATATATACATACGGATGTGCTGAACCACGGGAAAGATGCGGTGATCCACGGGACAGTAGTGAAGCCTAGTGTACGGGTTCGCTTTCAGTGTGAGCTACATCTTCGTCCTCAGTTTCTAGTGTTACATCTTCTACACATATTACGTTACAACTGTCTTATATGCATATTTGGTTTAAAGATACGTACAATGTATGACTATCAAACTTTTCTAACCGTTAAAATGATCGACATAGAAGATGATCATCTTAAAGTATATATCGTTACCTGGTCGACTCGCAACTGAAGATCTCGCCCTTAGACAGCCTGGAGACTCGGTGTTTGACACGGCATTAAAGTGACTCGTCCCAGTAGTCGCTTGCATAAAAGCCAAATAGACGTGAAAGGGGAGGGAATTGACACCGTCAACCTTACAAGGTTGATCGGGAAGAAAGTCGGGTATGCAGATATCGTAAGCGTGGCAGAAGAGAAGAAAGAAGAGAAAAAACCTGATGCAATAGTAGTACTACCGTGGCGGTTGGCGTAAGACTATGGGGGTGGTGTGCCTTCTGCCTTCCTACCCACTCTATCATCACTAATTTAACCCGGAGCACTGCCCTTGTTTGTGTCTTTGACTCTTTATCATGTTTAATTTGCCGGTCACGTCAATGGTTTTTCATTTGTTTCTTTCGTAATTGGTGTAAATGCTTCATTTTCTTTTTCGCTGAAAAAGTTTCAAAACTCCTAGCCTGCATTTGTAATTTGTTTATCAATAAGAATGTCATACTCTGTTTTTGGTTAAGAAGAAAAAACCAAAACGTTTTCTCAAATATTCTCTAGGACGTCTACCCTGCTTGCTCCATCATAGGGAGAGTAATTTCAGTTCAGTTCAGGCCCGCTATATATATATATATATATATATATATATAAGAGAGAGAGAGAGCAACTTGGGTGGATCTATTGCACAAAAGTCACTTTTTGTGCTACCAATAAGAAGCTGAAACATCAGCCAATTTCATTAGACTTATACTTTAAACAAAAATTCAATCACACCAGATTATACTATAATAAAATAAAGAATTATTATTATTATTATTATTTAAAAAAAAAGCATAATTGAAGGGGTGGCCGGCGAGCCACCCCCAGGCCACGGGAGTGGTCGCGCGGCCACCCCAAGTGGGGTAGCCACCCCTTCAATTTTGTTTTTTTGTTTTTTTTGTTTTTTTTTTTTTTTTTTTTTTTCAGTTTTTAAAAACAATTAATTTTTATTTTATATGTGATATAATCTAATATAGTTATGTTTTTTTTTTTTTTTTGTTAATTTACGTTTGGTAAGTTTAACTTATGTGTCACCTTCTACTTGGTTGTACAAAACTCTTTGGGGCATGTGGCGATAATTTTTAAATAAGACATTTGTTTATATTTAAATATTAATTAATATAATTTATTTTTATTTTTATTTTTTTAAAAAAATTATTCTTTTCGCCTTCGATATAAATATATGTTTTGAGTTTCAATTAACTTTTTTATTCTTCTCTTTTTTAAAATTTTTTTATATGTTCAAACGCACCTTTCTAGCAGACATTTATAGTTACAAATATTTGTAAATAAAAGAAACATTATCTATATAATATATGATATAAAATTATAATAAAAGATGAATATAACCTAATTTATCAACGACCTTTCAACTTTACTTTATAATAAGATGATCATCCAATTCACTCAACTTACACAAGTCATCAAATTTTATTTTGAAATTTGGATTGTGGAGTTTCTCCCGTGTCTCCCAAAAAAACCCTAGCCACTGTTTCTTTGAGTGCCGCACAGGTGGGGAGGAGGGGTGGCCTTTGCTGCCTACCCTCCTCCCCTTGCCCTCAACCCTTTGTACTAGGCAATTTACTTGATGCTCCCTAGCCTTTGTGCGGTGCTTTCCCCCCTTTATCTTCCGCCCCTTTCCCCTCTTGTTTCCCGCTTCTTCTATCCCTCTCCTCCGTTTTGCTTAGCCTTTTAGTCTCAAACTTTGCCCCGCCGTCTTGTCGCCTTGCCTTCTCCTCTATTGTTCCACCGGATCTGTCTGGGCTCTCGGATCGACGCGAGTCCCTCCTTTCTGGCTCCGTCGCCCCTGCCATGGGTCTGTTGTGTTCTAGCCTGCTTTCCTCCTGCACTTTGTTCTTTTCGACGAGGCCTCTGTTTTGGGGTTTGGGCGTTTTTTGCTTTTTCTTTCCTGTTTTGGTTCTTTCTCCTGCGATTTTTGCTTCTTGTTGTTCTTGTCTGTTTGCTTGGGATTAGTTTTTTTTTTTTGGTTTTTTGCTTGTTTGGTACTTTGTGTGGGTGCCGCCTTTGAGGTTTCACTCAAACTCTCCCCTCGGGTTCTGAGTACGCTGCAGATCTCCTCTAGGCCCGCTTTGCCGCCCACCGTCTGCTACCGGTCTTTTCTCGCGTCTCCCCGCGATGTGCTTTCAATGCCACATTCTGCATCGGTTTCCAGCTAGCATGCGATCGCTTCCTCCTGGCTGTCGTCATCCCCATAGTGCTTTCCCTGTTTTTTCTTTTAGTTGTGTTTCCGATTTTGCCTGTATTTGCTTGTTTTTCCGTTGCTATTTCCCTATACGTTTTCTGCTATACGTTTATTCTTTCATGTTTTTTGCTTGTAATAAGGCTCTATCCTCTCTCTTTGTTTTCTATCCGTAAGTATATCTGCTTTTGGTCCAGACTTTTGGGTTGTGGATGTAAACGATATCCTGGCTTCCGGGTTGAGGAGGATGAATATTGGCTTGGGGGTTCTCTGCTCTCAAGGCCGAGAAATAAGTGCTACCTATGCATTGGATTGTGTCTGTTTGTGTCTGTTTGGTAATGATCTGATATTAAACCTGATGATTAGTCATGGGTTAGCGGATGATTTTGTTTTGGTTGATTTGGTATGATTGGTGACGTATATAATTTTAGCTTCGGTTATGATTTGCTTCAGAACTTTTTGTTCTGTTTGTAAAAAGCGAATGCCTCGATCGTATATTGACTAATATACTTAATTAATAGTAACTATTAACTAATATACTTTCATATGCCTCGATCGTATTAGCTTATTAATTAAGCTTTTGTAGACAAAAAAAAACATAATACTTTTTTCTTTGCTAAACAATTTTATTATTCAACAAAAACATAAATTTCTAGTATTTTCTTATAATTATCCGACACTGGGAGCTAGGCACAAAACACTTGATTTAATTAATTTTTGTTGTTTTGAAGAACTTAAATTTTGTTGACAAAAATGATAACATGATATAAGAGGAAAAAAAAAAGGGGGAAAATGTGGTTGTTCCACAGCCACATGTTCCTGATGACATAAAACACAAGGAAAAAGTGTAGTTGTACCACAGCCACACATTTTCGTCTAATCTCTTGCGTTTTGGGGTTTGAACACAAAATATTTGAAACAATTTAAAGAAAGGTAACAACCATTGTCTACTTACAAAAAAAGAAAAGAAAAAAAGAACAGCCATAGTTAAACTCTCACCACAGCCAATCACTCCCAATGGGAGAGATCATTAATGGTTTTGTTCGTGGGCCTATAACATTGATTTTTCTATAAAAGTTAAAGATTCTCTAAAAGAGAGATAATGCACATTATTTCTTTTTTCAAAATTGTTGCAGATTATAAATATTACTTATGGGGCCGTAAGCGACTGCCTAAGTCATGTCTAATGCTTCTTCAGTAGTGGTGACTAAACTCCATCTTATGTTTACTGTACGGACACAAGAGAGGCCAACAAGCCAACCCAAAAATTTGAGTTACGACTAAGATTTGTTGGAACATTCACATTGAACTTTTTACTGTTAGTTTTATTTTAACATTTTAACAAAACTCACAAAATAAATAATTTAAGAAACTCTCTACTCAATGTTAAATTTAACTTTTTGTCAATAATGCTCTCTATAAATTCATAATTACACCCCATTTTGCTCATTTTCATTGCCTTTTGGTCCAAAGAACCCTAGAGAGAAAAGAGGTGGATTATTGAAATTTACGTTCAAGAGAGGTAACCTTTTGCTCTAATTTCGTGTTCATTATTGTTATGAGCATGTTTTTATGATGTCTGACTACTATATATGTTAATTAGTTGTATTTTCATAGTTTATTGTATAAGTTTGTTGTTTAATATATAGTTCTAGGATGAGTATTATAGGTTAGATGATGATTATTGAGTAGGTAGCTAGGTTATAGCTTTTGTTAAGCAAGTAATATCTTTTTTATTTTTTATTTTTATTTTTTATGATGTTTATCTACTATTTAAAGAGATTAAATGTAGATCCATGTGTTTTAGAGATGTATCATATATGGTGGATTCTTTTGTGGATTTGATCTTTGATGAGAAAGGTTGGAGCTTTGATGTTTGGTTCATGTATTAATGACTAGTTTATGCTTAAAACAATGAGGAATGCTACAGGTACGAAGGGAGTTTTACAAACAAAGTGTAAGTACTGACGTGTCAGGAAAAAGAAAAGAAAAGTAGTCTTTCTCCCTCCTCTCTCCTAAACTGTAATGGTGCTTGTTAATAGCCTTCAATGTTTATCTCCTTCTCTATCATCAACGAGTAAGTAGAATTTCTTCTTGTATTCTTTTTGAGTCCCTCCAAGAATGATGTGGCTATTAAAATCACTATTGGACTTGTGATCGATCATTATTGAATTTTGATCAAATTATTCACCTAGTACTAGTAGGTGTAGGTCGCAGTCCATAAATTGGCGTTGACCCCTGTTCATGACAATAGGCCTTGAAGGGACCCAAATCTTTTTTTTTTAATGAAAAATCCCACCCACCCAAATCTTGGCATTTAATTATCTTGCTAATATAGATAATTAGCAAGATATAATTAAGACCTTCGTGTTCTGGAAAATGTTATTCAAGGGGTTCCAGAAATATAGATACATATATAATATATAATTTGATATAATATAATTTTGTGTTTGGAAGAATAGCATGGCGGGCAGGAGTCGTTTTTTGAAAATCTTGGTTTGTTTGGTTAATTCCTGGGGTGGGTACGTATGCCATTGAATAATTGACTTAAATGTGAACTAAGCCTGGTTGAACGGACTAACCGCGTTAATATTCCGCCAAACATGTACACATCATGGTCTTTGTAGAAAATTATGATAAACAGTCCCCACAACCAAATTAGAGTCCTGCTATGTCGCTGCCAAGCGTCAGACTTATGTTAAAATTTTTTAGTTAAATTTTTATAAGTTAATATTTAGTTTTTAATGCTTTAAAACTTGTTTTTGAATTCAAAACTAAAATTTAGGGGTGGAAGGTTAACCTTTTAAGGACTGTATTACTCAAAAGGGATTCGATCATCCTAAATTTGGTGTTAATGCCTCAAATTTGGTGTTAATACCTTCAAATTTAGTGCTAATACTTCAAATTTAGATTTTCCTTTAACATCTTCCTTCTTCAATTAAAAAAAAAAAAGCAAAATGTCTGATGCTTAGCTGCCTCAATTTTTTAGCCGGAAATCTCTACTCAGATTTTTGACTTTTTTTTTTTTTTTTTTCTTAAAAAAAAAAATTTTAAAAAAAAAATTTTTGCCACGTCAAACTCTGGCAGACACTAGGATGACCCCAAAATGCCGAAAATCTCTACTCACCAAATTAATATGAGGAGTTCTAGGAAGCAGACGATAACATCAACCATTAATATTATTAATCTTGGACATTAAATTTGAATTGTATTTATCTTTATATACTTCCAATTACGTATTGATAAAACTAAACCCCACCTGTGTCTTCTGTGTTCTTAGTTCTAATTCGTCACTCTGTCAAAAAAAAAAAAAAAATAATAATAATAATAATAATAATGCTTACGTTTATGACCTATTTAATTAAATGAATTAAATTATAATTGACCTATATGTTATAATGCTTACGTTTCGACACGACCTAAATGTGACGTACGATATTTAAGACTAACAATTTTTTACACGACATGCAATTAAATCTCACACAAAATTAGTAGGTTAGAGTTGAAATGTCTAACCTATTTAATTAAATTGGTCGAATTTGAGTTGACATATATAATTTTGGGCAAGGCTTAGGTGCGGTAGTTCAAAACTACCGCACCATGCTGTAGTCCAAAACTGCACCGTTTGGTGCAGTTTTGGGCAATAAACAAATAGATCTTTTAAAGAAAAAGAAAGAAAAAGAAAAATATTTAAAAACTAAAAGTATTAAAAAAATAGAAGAGAAAAAAAAAAAATGAAAGGGGTGGAGCCACCCCTTGGCCAAAATGAAAAATATTTTTAATTATTAGTTTTTTATATTTTTTAATTCTTAAATAATTGTTTGTTATATTTTTAAAAAAAAACCTATTTTTTCCCAGCCCAAAACTGCACTGTTTGGTTCAGTTTTGAATTTTTCCTTCTCAAAACTGCACCAAACGGTGCAGTTTTGGACTACTGCATGGTGCAGTAGTTTTGCACTACCGCACCTAAGCCGAATCCTATAATTTTATACTCATATCACAACATTAATTGAATCCTACACATTACGAAGAGCCAGATCTCTGCAAAGGATCACAACCTTCCAAGCTGCATAAGCGTGAGTATTTTTATAAATTTCGTAAAATACTTGCACCGATCATTTGATGCTCATACATAAGGAAAATTATCATCTCCCGTTCAAATTATTCTGTTAGTTATATTGGAAGGGTATTTTTGTCCCCTCACTTTTTGAGGGGACAAAAATACCACTCCAATATAACTAACTGGATATTATTCAGTTCAAATGAAATAAAGAGAATCCTAATTCCATACATAATAACGGTTGTGGATAAAATTGGATTTAAGAATATTTATAAGCATAAATTAATGGCTTATTATAATTTTTTTTTTTTTAGGGAAAACTTTACTTTGCCCTCATGAACTACCATTCTTTTTGACTTACCCCCTGGATGGGTGTTGTAGATTTGGAGTCCAAAACGGTGTAGTTTTAAGGTGAAGATATAATGGGCATAAAAATCAAACGGATTTGATTTTAACCGTGAAAATTAACATAGGGGGGTAAAGTGAGAGAAATTAAAAGTTTAAGGGGGCAAAGTGAGAGAGTTTAAAGTTCAAGGGGGGTAAGTCAAAAAAAGTGGTAGGTCAAGGGGGGCAGAGTAAAGTTTCGCCTCTTTTTTTTTTTTTTTTTAAATTAATGTTACAATAAACATAATACTTTTTACGTATTATTATTAAATAATTAAATTTAATTGTAGACATGATAGATATAACTAACAACTAAAACAAATCCATGACATAGTACCAATCAATTCATAAAATTAAATCAATCAAATCAAGTCAAGCGAGGAGAGGGGAGGGTAGGGATAGGGGTTAAGACAACCCTGTCTCAACCTTTTTTTTTCAACCAAAACTCTATCATTGATCCTCATGATTAAAATTAAATGTCCTATTCATTTTTTAATTACTCATCCAAAGCATGAACAATATTAATACTAAAAAAGTAAAAGAAAAACAATATTAAATTTCAATCACCCGTTGGCCGTTGCCGTGGTGGCTGGGGAATTTTGCCCAAGTCAAGGTCAAGTCGTGTGGCCAACTGGGTCAGTGAAAGAGTGTATGCTTTCCATTTTTCAATTTGGCTATATTCTACAAACATCTTTGTCTATATCCACCCATTTGATATGGGAATATATTACAAACATCTTCGTTAACAATTCAAACAATAAAATGGCCCAAGGAAGTTCCTAAATGATCAGGACATGTATTAGGGTGTGAGTTTGAATCTCCGCAATAGAGAATTTTTACATAAGCCTGATTAGTATTAACCACATTGAATACACATTAATGCCCTGATGAAGCTGAGTTAGGCTATAACTTAGTTGGACTTGAGGAAGCGCTTGTGGTTTCCACCGTCTAGACCCCTCCTGTGCGTCTCCTAGCTGGTAGGTGCTACTATAATCATACTCAGATAAAATAGTCACAATTAATTTCCCTATTTTGCTTAGAAAAAAAAAAAAAAAAATTGTTTCATTCTACATATCTACCTAGTACTGGTAGGTTTAGGTCGCTGTCCGTAAATTGCTGTTGATCCCGAGTCATGACAATAAGCCTGGTTGACTGAGTCAGCGGACTAACAACGTTAATATTCCGCCAAACGACATGTACACATCATGAATGGTCTTTGTAGAAAAACATGATAAACGGTCCCCACAACCAAATTAATATGAGTAGTTCTAGGAAGCAGACGACCATGCCGTTAACATCAACCATTAATCTTGAATTGAATTTATCTTTATATATTTCCAATTACGAATTGATACAAATTAACCCCACCTGTCTTTTGTGTTCATAGTTCTAATACCAAAGAGTAAGAGTCAAAATTCTTTCCAAACTAACGTTACAAAAATTTTAAACATTTCAGACCGACTGTTTAGAATTCTTTTTCATTTTGTTACATTAGTTTAGAAAGAATTTTAGCTCCTATTCTTTAACTCTCTAGCACTTGTCAAAACACATGCCATCACAAAATAATAATAATAATAATCGGTCTCAGAGAAAAGTCGCTTTATATATATCGTTGTGACTTATCTTTGAATTGGTTAGAAGAAGAAAAAGTGTCTTTTTTTACATAGAAAAGTCGCTTTTTTTACAAAGAAAAGTCGCTTTAAACAAATGGAAAGCGATGATCATGAAGTGATCATTTGCGATGGTGTATGCATGCATACGTACGTGCAGTGGCAGAGCCAGCCTTTTCATATTGAAGGGGCTGCTAAACTAAATTTTTTTTTTTTTAAGTGTTTTATTTTTTTATTTTTTATTAGGATTTTTTATTTTTTATTTTTTTGGCACCGTGTAATGAACGGGTACTTTTTTTCTATTTTTTCTTCTTTTTCTAATCACTGGTACTTAAATACAATGATGAATTGAGCTTAGAATTGTGTCAAATTCTCCAGTTAAATGTTTAAATTCTAACAACCAATATTCTCAATAGTTAATAACAAAAATATTCAAATTATAAGACCACTTAGATTAGGAATTGAACTTAGAGTACTAACCTCAAAAAAGTGTGACATGCGTTGAGTTATTTTGCACCTCATTGATTAACATTATATTTTCATATGTGATGACGTAATTCAGGATCAAACTCCAATAAACTAATATCAAATTCATTGACAATGAACTAATATCAAATTTACATACCAAAAGCCCTAATTTAATAAAGTCGAAACCTGAGAGAGTATTTGATTTGAGAAATTGAGAGGGACTAAATCAGTGAGGGAGCCAGAGGGAGAAGAGAAAGGGAGAGAAGAAGCTGGAAGCTTGAGAAAGGGAGGAAAAAAAAAAAACAGAAGAAAGAGAGTGGATAGTGGGAGACAAAGAAATAAAGTAAATAATATAAAACAAAGTGAGTGGTGGGGAAGGAGAAAATAAAATAAAACAAAAAAAAACAAAAAAGAGAAAGAGGAAGTTGGTGGAGAAGGTGGGAAAAGAAGAAAAATGAGAAAAAGAAAGGAAAAAGAAGGCTGAAGTGTGAGATTTGAGAAGCTAAGGAGTAATGGAAGAGTTAAAAAAATTCCACGTAGGAGTCGCTTATATATTTTTCTCTTAATAGTTGAAGTGGCCAGTGTAGAATTTTTTTATTTTTTTTTAAAAATCTCACGTAGGGGTCGTCGCCACCTCTGGCCTCCATGCATGTGGCTCTGCCACTGTGTACGTGCCTGGATGATGATGCATCACCTGACCCACGGCAACCAATTTATGTATATGTATTACCAGTATTATTCGTGCCATTTATATATGTACGTATTTGCACAATAATAAACAAATCTACTATAATCATCCAGTGTGATTACAAAGTAAATAATTAAGGGTAAATTGCACTACTTTGTGTCTTTGGTAATGTATAATCAAATCAGGATTATCGCGATTTAAAGTGAAATAGAAAAAATTTAAGGTAAAGTCCACGTACTCTTTTAAACTACCACTCAAATTACAATGTTCTTCTAAACTATTAAAACATTGTCAATGTTTCCCTAATGACAAAACTACCCATAGTAAAATAAAAACAACAAATACTAAAATTTCTAGAAAATACTTAAAACTAAAAAAAATTAATTAAAATCTGGCCAATTTTTTTTTTTTTTTAAAAAAAATCCTTTTTATTAATTAGAAAAAAAAAAAACCGATTGTTTTAATAAAAAATGAAAATTTTTGTTTTACAAATTGTTTTTAATAAAAATTAAAAAAAAAATTCGTTTTTAAAACATAATTAATTTTTTTAAAATAATAATTTCCATTTCAAAAAAAAAAAAAAAATCCTTTTTTAAAAAAAAAAAATTAAAATTTTCGTTTTTAAAAAAATTATTAATTTCTTTTTATTTTTTTCAAATTTATAGGGGTATTTTTGTCTTATTTTGAAATCTATAAGAGTATTTTTATCTTTTTGCTAACCTTTAGAAGGCACTGACAATGTTTTGTTAGTTTAGGGGGGACATTGTCACAATTGAAAGTTGAATGGGACATTGTCAATTGGGTGATAATTTGAAGGAGGTATGTAGACTTTTCCCAAAAATTTATTTTGTGGTTCATATTAAATTTAACATATTTATTTAATAGTGTATAAGTTATGGTACAATAACCCATGTAGGTACGTACACTTATAAAAACAACAAAAAACAAAATCTAAATCATAAAAATGGATCTATGATCTCCATTTCAATCACACTCACACTTAGAATTGATAATATTTTGTACGACCTGCAAGTTAGACATAAACTCAATATAAAATTAGTGAATTTAAGTTAAGAGGTTTGATCCGTTTAATTAAATAAGTTAAGTTATATATATATATATATATACCTATGCCTCAACACAACATACAAATACGAATTGACAGTACCCCTACTCATAGTAACATGTTAATTGGAATAGTACACTTCCCTTTAAATGCATGTGCTTAATTAAATTGATTTCCCCATCATTGATCTCATATTTTGGTCACTTATAATGATTACCAAACAATGCAAAATCAGTTTGTTTAATTAACAAACCCTTTCCCCATTTTTATACTGGTCACGCAACTTTTTTCACAAAAAAATCAACATTAAAACATTTTCATTTTTTTTATATCATATCATTCACATTTTATATTACTATTCAAATAAAAAAAAAATTACTAGAAAATAAGTTTTTTTTACTTTTCAATACAAAAAAAATTCAAAACTTTATACCACATCATTTTCAATTACCCGTAATTTTCTTTTCTCTATACACTTTCTGACTACTGATGGTCGGCTTTGTTGTCCTTTTTTGACGGCTGATGGTCGTATCGGCTACCCTTTGGGGTGTTTCGTTTACGGAATTTTGCCGTTTATAATAGCCTCTTTTGGCCGTATTGGTTCACTTGATTGACTGCGTTATTTACTTGATTCATTCTTAACTGTTACTAGGATTTCTCTGTCAATTTCGTTTGTATTATTGTAATTTTTTTTTCCCTTCTCTCAGTTTGAATTAAAAAAAAAAAAAAAAAAAAAAAAAAAAAAAAAAAAAAAAGTATAGAGAAAAGAAAGACTTGTTGACTTGGGAAACTCCCGAGCGACTGTTTGGAGTCGCGGCTCCCCTCCAAAGCCTTTAAATAAGAGTGTATCCCAAACGACTCGCTATAACAACATTAATTCTCCTCACTTTCAATTTTACATTTCTATATCCGGCCGCCAACAGAGAGAGACTCTCTTCGTCACAATATATCCCACAAACCAACACCATGACGAAGGTATAGAAATGGGTTTGTTTTGTTTAACTTAATTAATATTAGTCAATCATAAATAAATAAATAAAGAAAAGCCTTTTTCTTTTTCTAATTATTGATATTCTTTTTTTCTTTTTTTTTCAGCAAGTTGTGGTGCTCAGGGTGACCATGGATGGGCAGAAGAATTCATTTTGCTGTGTCATGGGTGGACACGAGGCCCGCACCAAAGCCATGAAGATTGCAGTTAGCGTTCGAGGGGTGGAAGAAGCATCTTTGAAAGGGCCGGAAAAGGACCAAATAGAGGTGAAAGGGGAGGGAATTGACACCGTCGAGCTTACAACGTTGATCCGGAAGAAAGTCGGGCATGCAGATATCGTAAGTGTGAAGGAAGACAAGAAAGAAGACAAGAAAGAAGACAAAAAAGCTGAAGTAGTTCCGTTGATGGTGTGCCAGCCGTATCCTATGCCTTCCTACCCAATCTATCATCATGAGGAGCCCTGCGCTTCTTGCTCCATCATGTGACTATATTTTATGAATAGGCAGGCCGGGGAGATCAGTAATTTCCATATTTTGTCGATCTAATGCTTCCTCAGTGGTGGGCGATGTATTCAAGCATATATAAATCATCACTTTCTCTTCTCTTCTCTTCTCTTCTCTCGCATCTTAGGGATTTTCATTTCTTTTTGTTTTTTTGGGCTGGAATATCCCCCATATATACAAGACAACCAAACTTGAGAACAACATACCCTGATGCCAACTAGCTAGTTCAAATAATGGTTACAATTAACCAAGTATATATATAATACAAACTTTAGAAACCTAGAACACAATTAATGGGTTAAAATAAAAAGGTTTGACCTGTTAGATTAAATGGATCGAGTTATAAGGATTGACATAAAAAGTGTGGCATGTATGCCACATGCGTTTATCGTGATTAAATTAAACACAATTACGGGTGTTTGGTAGTTTAATCTAAAGTATTCCATCAATATATAATAGTTCGGATGATACTGGATTTCTGTTGCAGTTCTTTGATTAGGTTGAGCAAATATGGCTGGAAGCAATTCTAAATCCTCTCAATTGCATATTTTAAGCATAATATTTGTTTTTATGCTAACATAGTAACGTTATAATCATGCCTCGATAAGACCCGGATATATATATATTAAAAGGAATAAAAGTATACAAATTATTAATTGAAATATTAAACATTAAAAAGTCATGATCCTACTCTCTGCCAAACCATGGTCCAAATGGTCACCATCTACCTTGTAAAGTTTCTTAGATGGCACCATATATCCAAGAGTGAGGAAGATCAATCCCTCAGTTTTGAAAGAGTAAAAAGTCATTTCTGCATCTTCATTAGCAATATTAGAATTATGCGAAATAGGGATGAGCCATTTTGTTTCATTTGACAATGTATATAATGTCACATTGCTTAAAATTTTTAAATGAAGTGACAACATATTTATTACTTAACATCATGTATACTATTAAATAAAATATATTTGCTAAGTAGCCTAAGTAGCCTTGAAACCAATAAGTTGGTGGGCCATCAGCTTTTCTTTTCAATATCTAGTCTTGAATTCATTGTTTGTCTTGAATTTGGCTTACATGTTGTTATTTTAATACCAGCATGTATGCTGTAATTTAATCAACGGTCAAGATTAAATTTCTCAAAATCTCTTTTCATTTTTTCTCTCATATTAAATGCTTCTAAAAGTAAGTCAACTTTAAAATTAAATCTTGACCGTTGATTTAACTACAGCATGTAAGTCGGATCCGTTTGTCTTATACTTGGAATCGGAGACCTTTGCTGACTTGTATTGAAATTTTTTGTCCAACTGCACAAGTGTAATTTGTAGGCTGTTGTGTTTGAGGGGCAGCAAGCATAGAGCCGCACACGATAAGAGGCGTCGATTGTTTTTTTCTTGGTTTTGGAGAAGTCAAAACAAGAGAGAAAAAAAGGAAGGACACTGCAGTGAGAGAGAGACCAACAGTCATCTTGCATGGATTTTGGGTTCTGAGTGATTTTGTCTCTATTATATTTTTGCATGTCCTCTATCTTTCATAGTAAATTTATTTGTCATCGCCTCTGTTAGTGGACATACCTCATATTGAGGAACCACTTAAATTTTAGAGTTATTTTGTGTATGATTGTCTTGCCTTAGGATATTTTTTGATATTTTATGATATTTTTTGCACAATAAAATAAAATAAAGTCTTAACCATAAAATAAGTTGAGATATAAGGATTATGTAGAATCATTTGGGATATAAATTGATATACGTAACACGTACTTATTAGAAATTCAAGTAGAAAAATGCCTTTGCAAGTCTTGCATTGATTATTCATCAACAATTTACAAAAAACGAAGAGAGTAAATACGTAAACATGATTAATTTATAGGTTTAAAAAGTCTAAATTAATACGTAAACGTACATGATTAATTTATTGGCTCTCGTGAACATTGCAGAATCAAGAAAGTTTTATCTCCTTTCAAGGAATTTCTCCCAATCTATAATTCATCCTCTTCTCTAGATTCGCAAGCTCAGGGAATTCGAAATCGCATTTTATTATTCCTCAGATGTTAAAACAAAGCTCAAATCCTTGCTCAGTTGTGAACCTCTCGCAAGATTTAGCCCACTTTTCCAAGCATTCTGTATCTGCTTCTGGGTGTTTCAATCATATCATCATGTGAAGTGGGAGATCTAGAGAGAGGATCATTAGCTTCCATTGCAACTTATACAAATATAAGCATGAGTGTCATCATCCCCACAAGCCTCTTCAAATCGGTTTTATCCATGCTTCTCATAACCCACCCGCCCCCACCCCGCACTTTTATTTTATTTTTTATTTTTTCATATCAATCCATATAAGTTTGATTACTCAAACCCTTGACCATGCATGGCTTATATATTGAAGAATTTCAAATTATTATATATATATATACACACACACAAGTACTGATTTGGGAAGTTGAAGTGATATATATATACACACACAAGTACTGATTTGGGAAGTTGAAGTGATATATATATGTACTTTTGTAAGCCTATCAATCTGTAACGATTTAAGCTTTTCTTTTAACGAAGCTTTTATCAAGCTCTGTTTATCTTATCAACTGTCTTTAATTTCAGTTTTTATACTTTGATTATCAACTGTCATACCGCCTTCTTGGACGGTTTTACTGCTTTGATTTTAAATTATCTTATTGCATGTACATCACTCTCCCCTATCCCCTGCATCTATATGCTTTTATTGTGATTAGTGAGATAGGCATTAGCAACCATGGACATGTGATTCATCTTATAGAGCAGTTCTTGCTCAGACAAACCGTCAATATTCCATTCATACAACTTATCAGCAGAGACAGAGAATTGGGATTGGAGAAACCTTTCCTCAAATTGTAAATCAGGAGGATTTGGTTTTGAATAAAAATTCTTTGTAAGATTAAAAGGTTTAGATCCGTCAAAGATCCTTTAGAGTTTTGGCTCCATTTCAATCTTCTGGATGGGACTCTGGGATGATTCAGACTTTTCGTCTTCTTCGTCGTTATCAGAATCATCTTCAAGGGCAGCAAGAAGGGCTTTAATCTTTTCTTTTTTGGAAGAAGATTTCTTCTTGGAAGAACTGGAAGTAGTGGAAGGGGAAGAAACAGGGGAAGTTTCTTTTTCTTCTTTTGGGGAAGAAAATATGCTGGGAGTGATCAGGAGAGGGGATTTAGCCGTTAGAGGCAAGGCAAGGGCTTTGAGAGCTTTAGACATATTTTTGACAGAAAGAACAATGTCATCAACTAGTGAGCATTTATCTCACCATTTGATAAACCATTGTCTTTAAATCTTGTCATCTGAAAGGTGATAATTCCATTTCAGAATCCAAGGAATTTTGTATTTTAAGACAAAATAAAGAATAGTTGGAAACTTAGCACCGTAAGAATCAACTTTGTAGTTGTTCTTGAATTGTTGGAAAGCTTCAACTAATTGGAGAGGGAGGATGTCAGGGATAAGACCAAATTGGTTCCACCACCTGGCGAACCAGAGGGGAAAGATACCGGTAAAATTCTTGTCAAAATTAACAAATCAGGAATGATCAAAGACAGAGGTTTGATAAAGTAAGAATTTGAACCAGGCATCGACATAATCATAATAAGTGCAGGGGATCGAAAATCCGTTAAGGGATTTTGCGACAGAGGGATGGTTACCCCATTCCTTTTCAGAGATCATCCGTTTGAAATAGACACTATAATAAAGTATCTTTTGAGGATTACTCTTATCAGGAATAGATTTGAAGGAGACAGAATCAGTCTGCTTTAGGACAGCAGAATAGAAAGCCAAATTTTTCCGAGGATGTTCAGGAATCCAATGAAAATTTGGGGGAAAATAGGAGACGGCAATATCTCCGGCAGATTTAGGAGATGGCAATATATATATATATATATATATCGATGTGATAATATATGTTTACATAAATGGGCGATTTACAAATTACAAACAAAATTTTCTAAATTAAGAAGAGGCAGTTGAGGCTATGAGAATCATGGCTCGTAGCTTTTTCTTTTGATAATACTCCTACGCGTACGAGTATTATCAAAAGAAAAAAAAGGGGCAATGAGAGTATCAAACCAATCCTTTACCTCTTGTCATTTCTTGTATTCTCTCTACTGCAGAGACCGATCCACCTTTGCGAACAAAAAGGTAAGCATTATTTATTTATACCTAGCTTCTTTCTTCCAATACGAAAAAGTACTACTTTTCCATGTAGTTGGGGGCCGGGGTTAATATGTTCATGATTTCATGATTTGAGTTTGACTAATTATCTCTTCTTGTAGTCTTGTGTGATATACTTACACTTTAAAAAAAATAATTTTTTCCTTACTAGAGTTTTCTGATGTGTCATGGTGTTTGACACGTCAAAAAACTTTCTGATGTGGCGTTTCTAACGTGTGTTGATTGTCAGAAACATATGAGTTAGTAAATTTTTTATACTGATGTGTTATTGCTTAGTACATCAAGATTTTCTAACGTACTACTGTCTGCCACGTCAGAAACTTTTCTGATGTGGGAGAAGCCCCACGTCAGAAAAATTTCTGACGTGGGAATAGTGACACATCATAACATTTCTGACGTGGTAATAGTGCCGTGTCAGAAAATATTCTGGTCAGAAAATGAAGTCATTTTTTTTTTCATTTGTCTGTTGAATTTATGATTGATTTTTTGTTTGAAAGGCCAAAATTGCAGAATTTTGGAGTTGACCTAATGCACATTTAACGAACTATATATTCATGAAACGACGTTAATCATCCATAAAAAATGAACCATCTATCAAAAATTCGTTAAACCCTAAATGAATTTTTCATTAATCATCCATAAAAAATGAACATCCACATTAATCACAAACATGCAAGTTCCATCAAGTATCACAAACTCCATCAAGTATCACAAACATGGAATTTGTACAAAAACCACAAACAACCAAACTATATCTGTTACCCCGAATCTAGACATAATTACATGTAATGGTAAGCATCAACAAAACAAGAACAAAATATTTATAAGTTTACCAACTACAAACTGATAGACAGAGATGATTACAGGGCAATAGGTTCCTCATTGTGTACGACCTCTCTGCATTATCTGAAAATAATAAAACAAACAATTAGCATCCAATACGCATCCTTCTTATCAAGATCTTAAGCCAAACACAAAAAAGGGCACCGTAACAACTTTAACATATATACTAACCAAAATGACGTTAATTACTATAATAAAACAAAAAATGCTTTCACTAGAAATAATAACAAACATCATCAATGCAATATTTATCTATTACAAAGTGTATATGAACAATAATAATAAAACAAAAAATGCTTCCACTAGAAATAATAACAAACATCATCAATGCAATATTTATCTCTTACAAAGTGTATAGGAACAATAATAATAGAACAAAACTAGCTAGAAGCAAAAACAATACTAAAGTTCAATAATAGAAATTATAACAGGCATGCAAACCTCGTCGTCATCATCGTCATCAATAGTTCGAACATCAAAAACAATATTTTTTATTGCAGAATTTCAGATTTGACCTAATACACATTTAACGAACTATATATTCATGAAACGATACTTGATGGAACGAATCACCAAAAATACCGGATGTGTTTGGGAACGCATTGATTTTCACTATGGGTTTCTTGGGTCCTTTTTAATTAGCTAGCTAGGTTTACTATATATCATCATTAGTCAATTTCAGCATCTTACACGTACGGTCGAATTAAAAGATGCGATATGAAAGTTGGAATGATGGTTGCTCAAAATCAAACCTGAAAAGCCTCAGCCAAACACGCATGCTCCTCATATCATTGAGTATAGGTGACAGTGTGACACACTGCCTCTCCAACTGCAAACAACAGCTTATTTCTCCCCTAATCATCCAATGCGGTATGACAGTGGTGAGTAGCATAATGCTTTTGAAAGAGATATTTAAAAGTATAAAGCGACGTCATTTCACAACCTCATACCATGAAGTAAAATTAAAGACTTAACTTAGACAGGGGTTCTTGTACGTGTGAATCTTTGAAAGAGTGATCACTAGGAAAATAGGAGAATATAATGCATGAGTAGTGGAGTATATATATATATATATATATAGTGTGTACTTGGAATGACTACCTTCCCTTTCTTATGCAGAGTGTTTTTTCCCATACGGCCTTAACCATATATATATATATGTAGCCCAACCCTGGCCAAGCAAGGCATTTTTTAATTCGCATATAGTGAGGTTTAACATTTGCCAGGAATCGCAATTGCTAGGGCAGTGGTGCCGAATTCCTTACCTCTTCACAAGTCGTGATTATTATTAAACATTGTTGATATTACATGCCCACTGACAAGTTAAAGGCTTTGTTTGATTCTTTGTAAAAAAATCAAGAAGACAGTTAGAATAAGGTGGAAGAGCAGTTATCCTGTGCATCACATCTCCATTGCTATACGAGCAGTTGATTAGGTGATTCTCTTGCCCATCAGAATCAATAGTTTAGGCTCAAATGCCCGACCCAGGTCTACATTCTCAATGACACTCAACATATTAGGTGCCACCGTGCCAAGAACATATATATATATATAAAGGGCCCAACTTTATAGACTTTTGAGTACCAATTGGTCAAGGCTGATTTTGGTGTATATATATAGACCACAATCAGCCTTGAGCAATTGGTACTCAAAAGTCTATAAAGTTGGGCCCTTTCTCGCGGTGGAAAGGCTACCTACCAGTCATCACCATATATAGGTCCACGTATGATGTATCACCATTCGCCGGGTTCCCAATTCCAATAAGAGTTGGGCTCTGTTGGGTCATGGATCAGCTTCATAAGGCCCAACGAATCCCGAACCCGACTTAGCAATTAGACGAGGCCTCAAACAACTTAGCCTGAGGAGGACTCGTACCCCTAGTTCGAGACCCAAATCATCGGGGACAAAATAATCAAGAGTCGAGGATGGGTCGGTTATTTCACAACAAGGATATCTACATATTCTATTTAAAACGGATGATGTTATCCCACATTTGAAAAGGTTGTCCACAACTTAGACCAGCTGTCAACATATCAACTATCCCTATATAAACGGGATGGACTATCGTTCAAATTCAAAATGTTATCTACACGCATCAGGATGTAGATTAGTTGTCAGCGCCTAAGCTGTGGGACATCCTTATCTACCGTCAAACGGAAGCCATATCGCTTATCCCATGATCTTAGGCTACTAAGATCACGAAGTGGCTAACCAACCCAGTCCTTCTCAAATAATTGCACAACAGATATTTAGGGATAAGGGAACCAAGACGTACGAGAATCAAACTCCATTCCATGCCTATAAAATGCAAGTCACCCCTCAGCACCAAGGTAATCGCAACTTTTTCTTTCTGGCTCTTCTGTTGCTTATACACTCCTCATATTACTGACTTTGGCGTAGGAGTTTCCCCGCCGGAACACCACCGGAGACTCTAATCGTCTTGTTTGCTCTATGTGTAGCTTGACGCATCCTCGGACACCGCAACATCACCTGGAAGGTGTGCCACGTCTTCCCTTGGAAAACTATGCACCAACAGTTTGGCGCCATCTGTGTGAATTCGATCTTCATCAGTTCTTATCAACAATCCATAATCCGAAATGGTGTAGACACGTGCAACACACCCTCTGTTGGAAGTTCAAGCCGAGATGCCCAGCGCAACTGCAACGCCTCCAAACCTTGCTGAGTTCATGAAGTAGATGACTGACTCCATGGATGCATTAAAGAAGTAGAATGAAGATCTTGTTGCCAAGCTCACGGTTGCTGAAGGCCGTAATGGCCGAAGGGATCGTGAACTTGAAGAAAGGTGCTACAAAGAGCGTGAAGAAAGACGTGAAAGGGAGAGGCGTGAACGGATTTGCCAGGGCAAACAGGTCCAGGACCCAAGCCAGAACCATGATTAGGAAGATAGTACGAGTTTGGTTCGTGGCAGCCGTCATACCACTGTCTAGAACGAAGGGCATCATGAGATATCTCGAGGCTGAGAGATCTCATCTTAAGAGACCTCACCGTGAAAGGCCTCATAGTGAAAGATCTCATCGTGAGAAATCTCACCTTAAGAGACCTCATCGTGAGAGATCTCATCATGCTCAGCATAATGAGACCGGCGTGAATGCTAAGCTGGGAGATTTGAAGAGAAAGTATGCAGAGATAGTTGACAAAATGGCCAATGGGGAAAACGGGTTGATAGCAGAAGAGCTTATGGAGAACACCAACCTACCCTTCACTAGGGCTGTCAATTTTGACATGACCCATGAACCCGACACGAAAAAACAAGTATTGGGTTTGGCCTTATCGGGTTCGGGTCTTAATCAGGTCTACCCGTTTAAGACCCGGTTAATTCGTATCTGGCGGGTCGACCTGCCATACACGGTTACTGTTCGGGTCTGGAAGGTACCTGTTAGATCCGGTTATTGTTCGGGTCTAGCAGGTACCCGTTAGACCCGGTTACTGTCTTGGTCTGACGGGTACCCACCAGACCCGATTAAAAAAAAAAAAAAAAAAAGTCAAAAAATGAGCATATTTGTAGTGTTTCATAATTCATATCTTTAAATATGGGATGAATCATGGAACCTTCAAGACTTGAAGTGGACAAGCATTTTGTAATGAATTATGAATTTAATGTTGATGTAGTTTTGAGTTTTGTTTTGTTTTGTTTTTTTTATTATTATTATTTTGTTTTTGTTAGCTTTTTTTTTTTATTATCTTTTTCTTTATTGCTATGATGGAAATGTTGACACATTTTACCCCTCAATCTCATTCATATTTTGATCATTTTGAAATAGAAAATTTTCTTTTGTCCCTACTTAGACTTTATGCTTTATGAGGCATCGATGAGGGCCAAGTGGCATACTAGTAACTAAGTGTCCAAGCCAACCCCTCGAATAGGTCCGACTTAATAGATTTTGAGGTCTAAGACAACAAATTTAGGTAGAGCCTTTGTTAATATTTAAATATTTAATTAAATGATTTTAATTTAAAAACATTCTTCTTGCTTTTTGTCCTTAATTTTTTTCTTTTTCAAATGATTTGCAAAATTCATCACTGTTATGAGATATTTAATTTCAACAGATTACATATATCATATTTTATGTTGAAATATACATAATTCTTTTTTAGTGAAATGTAATTTGAGCAAAATTAAATTTCTTTATAAGAAAAATTGTTTTAATAAATGAACTTAGTTAATATGCTTGCTTGTTTTAAGTTTAGGTGAAATCAAGAGTTTAGTAATTTCTTTTGAAGTACAATTACGGTCACTTTCCCTTTTTTTTTGTTTTCTTTTTTTTTTATCCTTTTTTAAAGCCTTTAATATCTTGGAACTCGATTTTTTGCATTGACAATGTATTGGTGTATTATTATTACAATTTTGAATTTTTGAATTTTATAGTTTAGGGTTTTAACGGGACGGGCCGGGCCGGGTCGGGTCTACCCGATTAGACTCGGTTATTTTAAACGGGTAAAATGGGTCGTGTTGAGTTACCCGATTATTTTCGTGTCATAATCGTGTCAGACCCAATTACCCGTTTAGCTAATGGGTACCTGCGAGTCGTAATCGGGTTGTGTCAGGTACCCATTTTGCCACCCCTACCCTTCACGAATCGGGTTATGAGCTTCCCCTTTGCCTGACAAGTTTAAGATGCCTCGTATAGATAAATAGGACGGCAATGGAGACCCTAAGTCTTCGTGCACATTTCATCCTCCAGGGGAACCCAGACAAGATCGCATGCAAGGCGTTTCCATTAACCTTGGCAGGAGTAGCCAAAGAATGGTTTGCGAGACTTCCTGTCAAGTCTGTAGATAACTTCAAATCCTTGGGGTGCCTTTTTCTAAGCCAATTCTTAGCCACCCGAAAGAGAAAGAAGAACTCGGCTTACCTACTTTCTCTTATTCAAGGAAATGATGAGTCCTTGAAAGACTTCATGCTCAGGTTCAACAAGGAGAAATTAGCAGTAGAAGGCTCGAGTGAGCAAACGATACTCAATGCTTTGATGCACGGGGTGAGAGCCAAGGGGCCACTGATGGCCGAACTAGCAAAGAAGTCTACATTGGTGACTCTCCGTCAGTTTTTAAACAAAGCGGAAGAGTACATCAATTAGGAAGAGACTGTTGGGGCCTTGATGAAGTCCCAAGAAAGGCTACCCAACAAGCTGGGGGTAGTACAAAGGTAGTACAGGCGAGCTCCAGGAAAAGGAGGAGAAAAACCTGAAGCAACAAGCCAAGAAGACTCCCTATCCAAGAACTGACCCTCAGCGAAAACTCAGCAAGTTTGCTCCATTGAACACTAGTATGACCGAGGTGTTAATAGAGATCAGAAGAGATGCTGCCTTCAGATGGCCAACAAAATTGAAAGGTCAACTGTCAAAGCGAGACCAGATTAAGTTTTGCGAGTATCACAATGACCGAGGCCACTTGATCGAGGAGTGTGTATCTCTGCGCCAGGAGATGGAAACTTTCAACAAGAACGGAAGATTGGTGAGATTCTTGGCAGGAGAAAGGAATAGAGGAAGAAATCCTCAGGAACCCTTATTACTTGAGGGAAACCGAGAAGCCCTCGGAGGCCGAGAGCCGAGACAAATCGGCAGGCTGAACTGAGGAACGATCGCGATGCTCATCCTCCGCCTCAAAATCAAGAGGGTAGAGGGAGAGATTCTTACCATCTCTGAAGGAATAGCTGGTGGAGGAGAGTCTAACTCGGCTAGGAAGGCTCATACAAGAAGAGTGCAGACCAAAGAGATTATCTTCCTTAAAAGGCCTTCGAAGGCCCCAAAGCGAAAACCCATGATTCTGTCATTCTTTGAAGAGGATGCAAAAGGGTTGATACTACCCCATGATGATGCACTGGTGGTGACAGTGACTGTGGCTAACCATGCGTTCCATCAAATTTTGGTAGACAATGGGAGTTCAGCAGATATCCTCTACTGGCCGGTTTTCAAATGAATGGGCATTGATCGTGATAGGATCAAGCCGTTTGGTTCTCCCTTGGTCGGATTTGCAGGAGAGCAAGTCCAACCCATCGGGCTCATCTCTCTCCTTTCAACAGCAGGAACCATCCCCAAGCAGTCAACTGTTATGGTAGATTTCTCAGTGGTCGACCAATCATCTACTTACAATGCAATAATCGGTTGGCCAGCCTTGAATAGGTTGAAGGCTGCAACTTCATATTATCACTTAAAGTTGAAGTTCCCGACAGAAGAGAGAGTCGGAGAGGTCAAAGGTGACTAGATGGCAGCAAAGAAGTGTTATAACACTTCCTTGAAGAAACCCTTGGAAACTGAACCTTTAACGGTCGGCACTGTAAGCAGCAACAAAGAGGGTGAACTAAAGGGCGAGCCTGCCAAACGTTAGAGGATGTGATTGTAGCGGACGGAAAAGTAGTGAAGATTGGGTCTCAACTCACCTCGGAGGTTCGAGAAAGCCTTGTCACCTTCCTAAGGAAGAATCTAGAAGTGTTTGCATGGACACATAATGACATGCGGGGCATTAGCCCTGAAGACATACTCCACCAACTCAATTGGATCCGAGTATAAAACTGGTGAAGCAAAAGTGAGGGAAGTTCGCTCCAGAGTGGAATATGGCTATAGCCGAGAAGGTGGAGAAGCTACTTAGAGCTCGATTCATTGAAGAAGTACACTATCCCAATTGGTTGGCCAATGTTGTGTTAGTCAAGAAATCCAATGGAAAATGGAGGATGTGTGTAGACTTCACCGACCTTAATAAAGCTTGTCCGAAAGACAGCTTTCCCTTGCCACGCATTGACACGTTGGTAGATTCAACATCTTGGTATGGCTTGCTCAGCTTCATGGATGCTTTCTCTGGCTACAACCAGATCTACATGCATTTAGAAGATAGGGAGAAAACTGCATTTAACATAGACCGAGGCTTGTACTGATATAAGGTCATGCCTTTCGGTTTAAAAAATGTAGGGGCGACCTACCAGAGACTAGTTAACAAGATATTTCAAGAGCAGATCGGGCGGAACATGGAAGTTTATATGGATGACATGCTAGTCAAAAGCGTGTTACCACAGAACCATACAAGTGACCTACAGAAAACATTCGAAAAGTTGAAGAAGTACGAGATGAAGCTGAATCCTGCAAAGTGTGCATTTGGAATTTCCTCTGGGAAATTCCTTGGCTATATGGTGTCAAATCGAGGGATTGAAGCCAATCCAGAAAAGATCTAAGCGGTCTTGAACATGCAGTCCCTGAAGAATACGAAGAAACTCCAACAACTAACAGGTAGGATTGTTGCACGTAATCGGTTTATCTCTAGGTCAACCAACAAGTGCCTCACATTTTTCAAAATCTTGAGGAAGGCATTTGAATGGTCTGAGGAGTATGAAGAAGCCTTTGAGGAGCTAAAGAAGTATTTGGTTAGTCCACCTCTGCTGAGTTGAACAGTCCCTGGAGAATCATTGTATCTGTACTTAGCCGTCTCTCCAACGGCGGTAAGTACAGCTCTTATCCGAGAAGAGGAGGGTGTGCAGAAGCCCGTATACTTCATCAACCGAGCTTTGAGAGAAGCCGATGAGAGATATCCCCAGATGGAGAAACTCTCCTTCACTCTTACTATAGCATCAAGCAAACTTCGGCCATACTTCCAAGCTCACACTATAAGGGTTCTCACCGAATACCCACTCAAAAAAGGTGCTTCGCAAGCTAGATTTGTCTGGTAGATTGGCTAACTGGGCAATCGAACTTTGAGAGTTTGACATCAAATTCCTCCCTTGGAATGCCATCAAAGGTCAAGTGTTGGCGGACTTTTTGGCAAAATTCACTAATCTGCCAAACGCAGAACAATGGCCGAGGGACGAGACTTGGGTAGTTTACGTGGATAGGTCATCCACAAAAAAGCATGGCGGAGCTGGGGTGGTACTAATCACCCCAGAAGGTGAAGAATTGCGTAGTTCCTTGAAGCTGGAGTTGAAAACTACCAACAATAAAGCTAAGTACGAAGCAGTTCTAGCTGGATTGAGATGGGAGCTAAATTCCTCGAGTTACAAAGCGACTCTCAAGTGATTGTCGGACATATCCGAGAGGAGTTCGAAGCCAAGGGAGACAAGATTAAGCTGTACTTGCCAAAAGTATAGGATTTGCAGAATTCCTTCAAAAAATTATGTATCGTAAAAATCCCAAGGGAAGAGAACGAGAGAGCGGATCATCGAACTCGGATAGCATCGACAACAGAACACATGGGGGAATCTGAAGAACCAGTCCAAATTCTATCACAACCTGCCATAACCGAGGTGATTTCGGTCTCAGCAATAGAGGTAGTGCCTAAGTGGCAAAAGGAGATGGTGGAATATCTTAAAAAAGGAACTCTCCCATCATAAAAGAAGTTGGCAGTCCAACTAAAGAAAAAAGCTGTTAGATTTACCATGGTATATGGAACCTTATACAAACGAGGTTTCATGTTACTACTTCTGAAGTGCGTCTCCATCGAATCCCGAGTCATTTTTCGCCAATAAAAACCTGCTCGGACTACCTTATGTGCCAACATCCTGGCACCTGAATGACTCCATATAAGAAACCACATCTCGTCTCCTGGGCATCCTCAAGCAAACAGGCAAGTGGAAATCACCAACAAGACAATCTTCAAACTTTTGAAGAAAAAACTTGGTGATCGCAAGGGAGATTGGGCTGAGGATCTTCCAGAGGTTCTGTTGGCATATCAAACTACTAGAACAACTCCAACCAAGGAGGCTCCTTATGCCTTAGCAATTAGACAAGGCCCAACGGATCCCGAACCCGATTTCAGCAATTAGACATGGCCTCGGACAGCTTAGCCCGATGAGGACTTGGACGCTTAGTTTGAGACCCAACTCATCGGAGGTAAAATAGTTAAGAGCTGAGGATCGGTCGGTCATTTCACAACAAGGATATCTACATAGTCTATTTAAAACAGATGATCTTATCCCACATTTGAAAAGTTTGTCTACAACTTAGACCAGCTGTCACCATATCAACTATCCCTATACAAACTGGATAGACTATCATTCAAATTTAAAAGGTTATCTACACTCATCAGGATGTAGATTAGTTGTGAGCGCCTAACCTGTACATGTCTGACCGATGACTACTCGGACATCCTTATCTAACGTCAAACGGAAGCCATATCACTTATCCCACGATCTTAGGCTACTAAGATCACGGAGTAGCTAATAAACCCAATCCTTCACAAATAACTGCACAACAGATATTGAGGGATAAGGGAACTGATACGTACGGGAATCAAACTCCATTCCATGCCTATAAAATGCAAGTCACCCCTCAGCTCCAAGGTAATCGCAACTTTTGCTTTCTGACTTTTTTGTTGGTTATACACTCTCTCAAATTACTGACTTTGGCATTGGAGTTTTCCTGCCGGAATACCACCGGGGACTCTAATCCTCTTGTTTGCTCTATGTGTAGCCTGACGCATCCTTGGACACCGCAACATCACCCGGAAGGTGTGCCACGTCCTCCTTCAGAAAACTATGCGTCAACCGGCTCTATGACCTAAACCATAGCAGGCTAAGAAAGGCCCTGTCCAGCTTCACCCACAAAAACATGGGCCTTTTTTTTTCTTTTTTTTTTTTCTTTTCTCCAAGAGGAAGCTGCCTGAAGAAAGATGCTTGAAAGAAAGGAAATGCGGTAGAGTGGCCCCAGCAACGGCGACCGATGTTGTCGTATCCAACGTTTTGTATGCGCTTCCTGCTCATGTTATCCTTCGCCGCTAGCTTGCTGTTGCTGGGCACCTCCTCCTCCCCATGCTCTTCTATACCGATAGTGATAGCAACCTTCACATAATTCAAATTTAATTCTATATTTTCTATCTGGGTCCACTAAATGCTACATTTTCAATTTCTTTATATCCATTAATAAATTATGGGGCCAAGTGATATTAATTACCAACTTCTTCAATTCCCCTCCCCCCTTCTTATAAAGCTCAACCCCAAAGAAGTGGCAACTTTCAGTTCCATTGAATTGAAGAAGCCAGGGGCAGAAAACAGGGGTAAAGCGCAGGAGTATTACCAAAAGAAATAGGCAATGAGATGTCAAGTCCTGCCCTTTACCTCCTATCATTTCTTCTATTCTCTCTACTGCACAGATCTACCTTTGCCTACAAAACGGTAAGCATTATTTTATTTAATTACACCTTTCTTCCAATAGAATAATTAAAAAGAAAAAAGAAATACTACTTTTCCATGTAGTTGGGGTTAATATGTTCATGATTTCACTATATAATCCCTTCTTGTAGTCCTATGTGGTATACTTTGGAGCTCATTCACATGGCCAAGAACCCTCTTCCATTGATTTCAATCGAGCAACCGAGTCTCACTATGAATTTCCTGGATCCTTCTTGGGAAGGTACGTATACTTTCATTTCTTTCCTTACATAATTTGATGCAGGTGGGTGTTTTTATCTTCTTTTTTCATGCAGTCATGCTATGGCCAAAGAATCCATATTTTACTCATATACAAGGCACATCAATGGCTTTGCTGCAACATTAGACTATCAAGTAGCAGCTCAGATTGCTAGTGAGAACTCTCTCTCTCTCTCTCTCTCTTTCTATCTCTCCCTCTCTCTCTCTCTCTCTCTCTATATATATATATATATAAAAACTATATTGCAAATGCAGAGCATCCGAAAGTGGTGTCCATTTTCCTCAACAAGGGAAGAAAATTACACACAACTCGTTCATGGGACTTCCTGGGACTTGAGCATGATGGGTTGATTGCTAAAATCTCAATTTGGAACAAGGCAAGATATGGGGAAGTTTCAATTATAGCAAACCTTGACACAGGCGAGTACTGTTTAATTTCTTCTTCTTCTTCAACTTTGAATTCTCATTTTGGTTCACTCTCCAGTCCACACCATCTTTATTTAATTTGTTCAACTTTTGCTTAATAGATCTTATCTATATAATTTGAATTTTGACCCTTGACTTCTACATGCAATACAAACAAGATCTTTAATTGTCATGAAATTGATGTTATTGGACAAAAGAGAATGTTTTTAAGGTAATAGTATAATATTTGATTTTTTATTGTGCTAACCTTGGGTGGATCATTGTGGAGCATCCTTTATAGTAAAACATAAAGTTTTTACTGTTTTTAATTTTTTTTAAAAAAAATTAATTTTTAATTAATTAATTATATGGACACGTGTTAAACCGTGAATAGTGCTGACGTGGCGTTCCGTTAAATTTTGGATGGAATTTTGATGGATGAACTATTTTCGTCTTTAAGCAAACTAGATGAACTTCCTGTGATAAAAAGTAAACTCTATGGGTCAAAAAATCAAGAAATTAAACTGCATGGGTGAATAAGGTATTTAACCCATTTTTTATAACCTATGAATAAGTCCCTACGATATGTACTCAAAATTTTGAGTGAAGTGACCATTTAAATCTTTCAAGTTTACATAAATGAACATTTAACATGAAAAACATCATTAATATATATTACAGAATCTATCAAGCGGACTAGATACCATGGAGGGAGAAAATCAATTAGACAAAAAATAATTCCAACATGCATAATATATGTTTAACCAAGCTTTAAAAAAAAAAAAAGATAAATTACAATGAATCAAGCTTTAAAATAACAAAAATCACATTCCATTAGAAAACAACGTAATCTCAACATATGTGCATATAAAATTATAGTCACAAGCCTAACTGCTTTATCTTTAAATGCAAAATAAAGAGACTAAACATGATAACATATTTTCAAGTATAAGTCACTAAGCGATGAGCAACTTTAAAGTATAAGAAGGTCTTCGTAATCAACAACTTCATGTTCATAAACGGCTAAACAACAACGTTAACCTATCTACATTATCAATATCATAACAAGTAAACATATCAAACATAACATATAATTCAAAAACTGTAACCATACCAAACATGACACATTAAAAAATGTACATGTTTTTCATAGTGCAATTTTTCAGTTGTAGTTATATGATTACAAAAATAAAGTGGTGCACATACGGAAGTGCTGAACCACGGGAAAGATGCGGTGATCCACGGGATAGTAGTGAAGCCTAGTGTATGGCTTCGCTTTCAGTGTGAGCTACATCTTAGTCCTCAGTTTCTAGTGTTACATCCCCTACACATATTACTTTGCAACTGTGTTATATGCATATTTGGTTTAAAGATACGTACAATGTATCATTATCAAACTTTTCTAACCGTTAAAATGATCGACAAGGAAGATGATCATATTAAAGTATATAGCGTTACCTGGTCAACTCGCAACTGAGGATCTCGTCCTCAGATGGCCTGGAGACTCGGTGTCTGGCACGGCATTAAAGTGACTCGTCCCAGTGCTCGCCTGCATAAAAGCCAAATAGAGGTGAAAGGGGAGGGAATTGACACCGTCAACCTTACAATGTTGATCGGGAAGAAAGTCGGGTATGCAGATATCGTAAGCATGGCGGAAGAGAAGAAAGAAGAGAAAAAACCTGATGCAGTAGTAGTAGTACCGTGGTGGTTGGCGTATGACTATGGGGGTGGTGTGCCTTCTGCCTTCCTACCCACTCTATCATCACTAATTTAACCCGGAGCACTGCGCTTGTTTGTGTCTTTGACTCTTTATCATGTTTAATTTGCCGGTCACGTCAATGGTTTTTCATTTGTTTCTTTTGTAAATGTTGTAAATGCTTCATTTTCTTTTTCACTGAAAAAGTTTCAAAACTCGTAGCCTGCATATGTAATTTGCTCATCAATAAGAATGTCATACTCTGTTTTTGGTTAAGAAGAAAAACCAAAACAGCTTCTCAAATATTCTCTAGGACATCTACCCTGCTTGCTCCATCATAGGGAGAGTAATTTCAGTTAAGGCCGGCTATATATATATACATATAAAGAGAGAGATTTGGGTGTACTTGTTGCACAAAAGTCACATTTTGTATTATCAATAAGAAGCCAACACATCAACCAATTTCATTAGACTTATACTTCAAACAAAAACTCAAGCACACTAAATTATATTCTAATAAAATTAAAAAATTAATTAAAAAAAAAAAAAAGAATTGAAAGGGTGCCGCTAAGCCATTCCCATGGCCTGGGGGTGGCTGGGGGAGCTAGCCACCCCTTCAATTTTGAGTGTTTCTTTTAAAAAAAAAAAAAAAAAAAAAAACAATTAATTTTTTATTTCATATGTGATATAATCTGGTATAGTTAGACTTTTTTAAAAAAAAAAAAAAACACTTACGTTTGGTAAGTTTAGCTTAGGTGTCATCTTCTGATTGGTTGCACAAAACTCTTTGGGGGCATGAGGCGATAATTTTTAAATAAGACATTTGTTTATATTTAAATATTAATTAATATAATTTATTTTTATTTTTATTTAAAAATTATTCTTTTCGCTTTCGAGATTCAATGTGAGCATCTCCAGCAATGTAGCTAAAAGAGAGATATTAGCTACATTTATCTATTTTTGTCCTTTTTTTTGCTCAAACAGAATAGCTCCATATTGGCTATTATACCTTAACTGCTACATATCGTTATTCACTGTAGCACACTAATTTGTTTAATATAATATTATTTCCACATTATTTTCTCTCTCTTCTCTCTCTCCCTCAACGTTTCTCTCTCTTCTCTCCCTCCCTCGACGTTTCTCTCTGTTCTCACTTCTCTATTCATGAATTTATGATACAAATTCAAGTCTTTTGAATCACTAAAAACTCCCCCAAAAAAATTGAATAGCATGCATATAATTGACAAACTAAAAATGAAAAAATAAAAATAAAAATAACACACAGGTATGCTGCGTAAATCAATTCTATTGCAATTTACAAGATGATACAAAAATAGTCGCGGATCAAAAAAAAAAAAGATTAAAAAATAATATTTAATAAAATAAAGAACTTGTTGGAGTTGGTGTTAAAAAATGAGTAGCTAAAATAGAGAATTGTGCTTTTTGACTAGGTAGAATACCTCTTATTACTGGAGATGCTTTGCTCGAAACAAATATATATATATATATATATATATATATATATATATATATATAGTAAAATCGACCTTGTGTTGAGAATGCCATTTTTTGGTTTTGAAATCAATTCATTTTTGAGTTTTTTTTTAGTGTGAATATCGAGGAGAAAAAAGAGTTGATATTATCTTTGGATGGTAATTGATATAATTAAGTAAAAATTATTAAAATACATATAATTAAAAAAAAATTATTAAAATATTAAAAAAAAAAAAGTTTATTTTTTTTAAAAAAAATTATTAGCAATTTTGAACCACCCCTAGGAATGGCCAAACTACCACCGAGGGGTGGATCAGCCATCCCCAAGTATCTAAAGGTGGCTGAGTCACTACTAGGAGGTGGATCGGCCACCCCCGAAACTAATGGGGGTGGTCGAGCCAACCCCAACAACGATTTTGGGGTGGCCAAAAACTGCTTGCGGGTGGTTGAGCTCAACCACCCCCAATAGCTACTTGGGCAAGGTCGATCCATCCCTAGTGCGTGGATTGACCAACCCCGAAGATAATGGAGGTGGTTCAGCCACCCCTAGCAGTTACTTGGGTGTGGTTTGCCACCCCCAAATTAGATGGGTGGGGGTGGCTCGACCACCACCATTAGCTTCAGCTTTTGGGGGAGGCCGATCCTCCCCTGGGGGTGGATTGGTCACCCTCAGATTCTTTGGGGTGATCCAGCCACCACCTAGGGTATTCCGGCCACCCTAAATTTATTTATTCAATCTTTATTTATAATTTTTATTAATTGGGTTGAACATATTTGAGTTAAGTTGAAATTTTTTGAATTGAGTTGAGTTGAGTTTAAAAAAATTGCCAAACATGAATTTAGAAAAAATTTGAGTTTGAGTTGGAAAGTCTTGCTTCCCAAACAAGGCCGAATATAACCTAATTTAACAATGACCTTTCAATTATACTTTATAATAAGATCATCTAATTCACTCAACTTACACAAGCAAAGACAAATTTCATTAATAATTAGTAACAATTGACTAATATACTTTCATATGCCTCGTATTAGCTTATTAATTAGGGTAAATATGTTATAAATTTCTGAGTCAACGCGCTAAAATTGTAAAATCCCTAATTTTTTTTTTTTTTTTTTTTTTTCAAATTTTTACTCCATGAGTTAATCAAAATGCCAAATAAATTCCCACTGTTACATTTTCTCAAATTTATTTAACGCCCGTTAGTTTCAATCAAAATACACCGTTTCACCTCACTTTAAAATATTAATTTGTTCGTAATTAATTCAAATCTAAAAAGTTTTAAAAATAAAATAAAATAAATTGAAAGGGTGGCCAGTGGTGGGGCTGCCACCCCTGGCCACCCCCCAACACCTATGGGGTGGCCGCAAGCCACCCCAGGGATGGCAACCCCACTGCTAGCCACCGCTTCAATTTTATTTTTTTAATTTTAATTTAAAAAAAAATTAAATTTTATATATATATAGAACTTCCATTGATGAAATTTCACGAGTATAAAACTCTTACATCACTGAGCATACAACTCTGAAAAATCATAACCAAAAGCTATGAAGGTTACAAAATCATAAAAATGACTTAAAGCTTCCGCTAACTCATGTACAATTACATTTAAAAAATTAATATTTTAAAGTGAGGTGAAACAGTGCGTTTTGACTTTTGATTGAAACTAATGGGCGCTAAACAAATTTGAGAAAATTTAATAGTGGAGATTTATTTGGCATTTCGACTAATCCATGGAGTAAAAATTCGGAAAAAAAATAAAATAATAAAATAATAAAATAAAATAAACAAAAACAAACAAAAAAAACAAAAAAAACTTAGGGATTTTACAGTTTTGGAGCGTTGACTCAGAGATTTATAATATATTTATCCTATTAATTAAGTTTTTGTAAAAAAAAAAAAAAAAAAAAACCTTTTTACTTTGCTAAACAATTTTATTATTCAACAAAAACATAAATTTCTAGTATTTTCTTATAATTATCCGACATTGGGAGGCACAAAACAGTTGATTTATTTAATTTTTGTTGTTTTGAAGAACTTATATTTTGTTGACAAAAATGATAACTTATATTTTGTTGGGTTCCTATGCCTTTATGGTTGATTTTCTATGATAATTAGAGTCTCCCCAACGGGCCGGGAGAGATAATTAATGGTTGTGTTCTTGGGCCTATAACGATAATTAATGGAAAAGTTCATATACTCCTTTTAAACTATCACCAAATTGATAATGTCTTCCTCTAAACATTCAATTGTGACAATGTCCCTTAAAACTACAAAAAAATGTCAATATCCTCCCAATATTCCTCTCAATGACGAAACTACCCTTAATAATTTTTTTAAAAAGAAACACTAAAACTTCTTGAAAAAACCTAAAACTAAAAAAGAAAAATAATAATAATTCCAATGGGTGGCAAATTTAAAATAAAAAAAAAAATCATTTTTATAATAAAAAATTAAAAAATTTCGATTTTTTTTTTTTGGTTATAAAAATTGAATTTTATTGTTTTGTTTTATAACTTTTGTAAATAAAAATTTTCGTTTTTAAAAATTAACACATTTCTTTTAAGAAAATAAAAATTTTCGTTTTCTAAAACAATTTTTTTTAAAAAAAAAAATGTTTTTTTTTTTAAATAAATATTTCCATTTAAAAAAAAAATTATTATTATCTTTTAATTTTTTTTTAAATTTATAGGGGTATTTTTGTCTTATTGAGGAATATATATATATATATATATATATATATATATAGACATTTTTATCTTTTTGTTAGCCTTGGGGGACATTGACAATGCTTTGATAGTTTGAGGGAGACATTGTCAGTTGGATGGTAGTTTGAGAGGGGTATATGAACTTTATCCTTAAAAGTATCTCTAAAAGAAGAGATAATGCACATTATTTCTTTTTTCAAAATTGTTGCAAATTATAATTAATTAGGGGTTATATTTAACAAACTGACTTGTGGGGCCTTAGGTGACTGCCTAAGAGCATCATATTGAGTTGTTTAAATAAAAGTTAAATTTGAAGAGAAAAACTAACTTTTTAAAATTTGAAGAGTTACTTTTAAAATGAACCAAATATCAAACCCTTTATATCTTCCTCAACTTTAGTTAAATATTATTATTATTATTATTTTCTTTAATTTTTTTTTTTTTGTTCTTGGTAGATGAGAGAGAGAAGGAAAATGAATATATAAGATTAAAAAACTAAATAACTTTCACTTTTTGGAAATTGGTATTTTGAGAGCCTTGTTGATCATGTTAAGAATATGTTAGGGTTATTTATTTCCTTATGTATTGTCAGTCTACTAGGTTTACAATACAATATAGTCAATTTTGTGCTTCTGCTCTTCCGCTCTCCCTATTATTCTTTCGCTCTTCTATATCTCTCAATTATTCTAACATGGTATCAGAGCCACTTTCTGTGGCCTGCAATTAACGTCTTTGACGTTTTCCAATGCTCTCTCCGACGACCTCCCAATTCCAGTCTTTTGCGCGCCGTCAAGTAGTTTTCTGCTCAAAATCTCTTCTACGCCTTTATCGCAGCCTCATTTGGGAAAATTAATCCCAGATTCTTGCTTGCGAAACATAGATCTACAGATCTATGGAAGATCCGCCGCCATCGGCCCTCCATCGCTCCTCCACTCCCCTCCGGCAGTCCCTACCCGAGCCAATTGCGCCACCATTGTAACTCCTCTCGGCCAAATAACCACCAATAGTGGTGTCTCAGCCCCAGATTGGTGGATCTGTGCAATCTCAGCCCATTCCGGCATTGCACGCGCCTCACGCTCCACAAACAGAAACTGGCGGGTCTTATAGGCGTCACCACGTGCCGTCATAGCCACTGCCGGAACTACATGCTCCACTCCAGACGCATCCGAGTCCTGATACGAAGAGATCTCAACTGTCCATGCTTCCACACACCCTCACGCGCCCCAGGAAGGTTCTGTTAGTTCTTTACGCGCCTCCATGATGTGACACGGGCCACCACGCATCGGGAGAGTCCTCACAAGCGCTAGCACATGCCGGCAGCATCTCCCACACGCGTCCACGCACCAAACATCTCTAGGCGTGTCTCTTTCACGCGCCTCACACACTAGAAAACCCCAGTTAGGGTTTGGCGCATGTTGTGCATGCACAGTGCGTGGCCGAATTGCCTAGCGTGTGCACCACACGCGCTAGCGTCTTCTTCAGTCTCTCCCTTTGCAACATGTCCCTCAGAGAGGCCGCCATGTCAGCCCTAGCCGTCTGCCACGTGTCAAATCCCAAAAAAAAAAGGGATCCAAGCAATATCAAGCTGATCCAACAGGTTAAAACCAGGTCATCTCATCGGGTCAGACCTTATTCAATCGGTCCACGGGTTTTCAACCTTTTAGGCTCAATTACACTGGTCCACTCACCTTTTTGGATCCACTCGACCTCAACCCAACCCAACGAGTCTCAAATCCAGTTCGGTCTACTGGATTCCAAAACCCGAACCGGATCCATTCAAGGTGTTCCAACCCGTTCCAATACCCGTTTTCAAACTAGGTCAACGGGTTCAAATCGGATCTTTCAAACTTGATTTTCTAAATCGGGCCATCAAGTTCAAATTAATCTCTCAAACCCGGTCCAAAACCTGTTTTCTAAACTGGGTCACCTGGTTCAAATCAATCTCTCAAACACGGAGAAAAACCGGTCTTCTAAACCAGGTCATCGAGTTCAAGTCAATTCCTCAAACCCGGTCCACCGGGTTAGACTCGGGTCATATCACTATTTTCAAGTATAATGCCCTGAAAATTAATTAACTAGTAATTAATTCCACTGTTCGTCTCCCAGCCTTATTGCTCGCGGAACAAGACTCAGGGACCTCTACTCCTCGAAACAGAGGATACTAAACAGCGAAAACAAAAGATTCTATAAATATTAATCATTATAACCAAAGCGTCTATCAAGGAACATCAAAGTAGCTGAAATTACACTATACAAGTCATCATCTTTACAATGAATCTATGATACACCTTAATATGCAAGCATGCATAAAAGCTTTAAGTCTACAACGTAACTCAAAAGTACTAGTTACCATGAGTGTGTGCCTAAGCATGCAATAAGTCCTTAAGCATCTCCCGGGTCAAATCCTTCAAGATAACCGGATGCTTCACGATATCCATCTTCTGCTAAACTATCTATAACAACATTGTTGTACATATGGAGAAAAAAGGAAAATAATACAAGGATAAGTCCGACGACTTAGTGAGTATAAATGCATATGACATACCCGTTATTAAATGGTGAACTCAGTTATTTATAAAGCACATGCAACATTATTAGATGACAATTTATCATGGATATAATATAGATATAATATATGCATATGATGTAGAGTAAGAGTAATAGTTCAACCGTATGGTCTACCCGAGATATTATCTATTCTTAGCAGGGTTAGCGCTGTCCTGTGGAACCTGTAGTACAACATCGGTGTCCCGGATATTGCACGCTACCGTACAAAACATTAGTGGTACGACCGAGTCCGACCTCAGGTGGCCCACACTACTAATGATGTTCGTTTTGTAGTGACCATCCATTTGGAATGGTTGCGCCTTGGTCACGAAACCATTGGATCCAAAGCCCACACACCCACACACACACATTTGACCATAAAGTTAACCTGTTTAGTATGCTCATGGCCTTTGTACCGCATGTATCGGTGTACCATGTCATACGATGCAATTAGTCTTATCAGTCTTTTACATGCATAGTTTTACGTGTCTCATTGTTATCTTATTAATCAACACACGTTTTCACAAAATGTCGATGATATCCTTATTTATAGCCGTAATCCAGAAGAGCATCTAAGTCATGTAAGGGAGGTTCTAGGGACCCTATGTGCAAACAATTTGTACGTCAACTTGAAGAATGTAGTTTCATGATGGACCGACTATTATTTCTCAGATTTATAGTCAGTCCAGATGGAATCCGAGTTGATGAAGAGAATGTGAGAGCTATCTGAGAATGGCCTACACCCAGGATAGTGGGTGAAGTCCGAAGCTTTCACGGGTTAGCAACCTTTTACCGGAGGTTTGTCCGAAACTTCAGCAGCATTGTAGCTCCTATCACCAAGTGTATGAAGAAAGACAAATTCCATTGGGGTGAAGAAGCTAAAAGGAGTTTCGCAATTATCAAAGAGAAGCTGTGCATAGCACCAGTCCTAGTCTTACCCGACTTTGACAAACTATTTGAAGTCGAATGTGAAGCATCAATTGTCGGAATTAGGGCGGTGTTGTCTCAAGAAGGAAATCCAGTCGAGTTTTTCATTGAGAAGCTCGGAGAAACAAGGCAGAAACGATCAACTTATGAACATGAACTCTGTGGTGTTTTAAAAGCATTAAAGGTCTGGGATCACTACTTTATTAAACATGCGTTTATCCTCTACACTGACCATCAAGTCCTGAAGTTCATCAACAGTCAAAGAAACCTAAACTGGGTGCACGCTTGATGGGTGTCTTACATTCCACGATTCACCTTCTCACTAAAACACAAGTCAAGCTAGTTAAACCGGGTAGTTGACGCTCTGAGTTGCCGAGCTACCCTGTTGGTGACTTTGCAAGTAGACATAACCGGATTTGAATGTCTCAAGGAGCTGTTTGAGACAGATGAAGATTTCACAGAAATTTGGAAGCGTTGTACTACCGAGACACTTGTACTCGAGATGCATATGCAGGAAGGCTATCTTTTCCGAGGCAACTGACTCTGTATTCCAAGGAGTTTGCTCAGAGAGCAGGTTATCCAAGAGTTGCACGGTGGAGGATTAGGAGGACATCATGGGCGAGACAAAACCTTAAGTTTGGTTGAGGACCGGTACTATTGGCCACAATTGAAGAAAGATGTTGGTAATATAGTGCAACGATGCCCGATATGCCAAGTATCCAAGGGACAGACTCAGAACACGGGCCTTTACATGCCATTGCCAATGCCAGAAGCACTTTGGGAGGATTTGTCTATAGATTTTGTTTTGGGACTCCCAAGAACTCAAAGAGGAGCCGACTTTATCATGGTAATTGTGGATAGATTTTGTTGCTTGTAGGAAAACATCTGATGTTGTCCAGATAGCCAACCTCTTCTTCCGAAAAGTAGTCGGATTACACGAAGCGCCAAGGTCAATCACTTTTGACCGAGACACCAAATTTCTTTCCTATTTTTGGAGAACACTATGGAGGCAGTTCAACACAGCTTTGAATTTTAGTAGTACTAGCCAACCACAGATGGACATGCAAACCGAGATTGTGAACCGAACGTTGGGCAACTTACTTCTTTGTATCGCCGAAGATAAACCGAAGCAATGGAACCTAGCTTTAGCTTAGACTGAGTTTGCTTACAACAATATGGTAAACAGGTCAAAAGGGAAAGCACCATTCGATGTTGTATTTGGAAAAAGTCCGAGACTTGCAGTGGACCTTGCAAATCTACCCAAGTTACCTGGAGCTAGTATAGCAGCTGAACACCTGGCAGAATGTGTGAAGTCCACCCATGAGGAGGTTTGTCAACACCTCGAAAAGACTTATGCCAAGTACAAAGAAGCAACAGATAAGGGGTGAAGATCTAAAGTCTTTCGAGAAGGTAATTTAGTCATGGTATATTTGCGCAAGGGACGTCTACCAATTGGGCCCTCCTAGAAAATGAGGAATAAAAAGTATGAACCTTGCAAAATTATTAAGAAGATTAATGATAATGCCTATGTTGTTGATCTTCTAGAGAACCTAGCCATTTCCTCAACATTCAATATGATGGACAAATTTGAATATTTTCCGCCGGAGGATTCTAACTCGAGGACAAGTTATTTTCAAGAAGGGGAGACTGATGTAGGATAGTCTGCTGAACACTGTTCAGCCGAACAGAGGATCAAGCCTCGTCTCGGGAAATCAAGAATCGAGGAATACTTAGGAAATACCGAGGCACCCTTGACCGAGGCATACTCGGGAACCGAGGCACCCTTGGCCAAGGAATACTCGGGAAGTTCAATTCTGATATCTAACAGTATCTGCCAGTGCCGAAATAATATTGTCAGAACTGAGTGCATAAATATATCAGGGTCGGAATATCAAAAGGACAGTGATGTCAGAACCACAGTCGGGAAAACCGCAAAGTTAAAGGCCGTAAATTTTATGTTAGAACAGTTGAAGGCCGCAAAGTTATGTCAGAGCCACAAAGGAATAATGTCAGAACCGACCTTGCCAACAACCAACGACCAATAAAAAGCTTCTGCCGATTAACGAAACCAATAAGAAGCTACAGCTAGATTTAAGGAACCAATGGCCAGTTGCCATTGTTCGGCCAATCATGTTAGGGCCAAGTTTACTTAGAATAGTTTTTTAGTTTTCTTTCCTATAAATAGTTGGACTAATAATATTTTCGGAACCAACCTTTCAACTTGAATCAATATATATGAATTGAGAATTTTCCCTTCAAACTTCTCTGCATAGATTTTATCTTCAACCTGCGGGTTGTGTTATGTGTCAATCTGAGGATTGAGTGCTGATTTATTAGGTTAAGAGACGCAGAAGCTCCTAACCTTTCGATTACCAATTCTGCCGCTACGTCATGATCTTTGATGAGAAAGGTTGGAGCTTTGATGTTTGGTTCACGTATTGATGACTAGATTATGCTTAAAACAATGAGGAATGCTATAAGTACGAAGGGAGTTTTACAAACAAAGTGTACGTACTGATGTGGTAGGAAAAAAAAAAAAGTAATCTTTCCCCCTCCTCTCTTCTAAACTGTAATGGCGCTTGTTAATAGGCTCCAATGTTTATCTCCTTCTCTGTCATCAAGGAGTAATGCTAGAATCCCCTCTTGTATCCCTCTTGAGTCCATCCAAGAATGATGTGGCTATTAAAATCACTATTGTGCTTGTGATTGATCATTATTGAATTTTGATCAAATTGTGATTTGAATAGCCATATCATTCTTGGAGGGACACAAGAGAAACTTCTAGAATTACTCTTCAACTCAAATCTGTAAACTTTCACCTCATTTTTTCTTTATACTATGATTCTTCTTCATATTCTTCTTCCCATTTTACAGAGAAACACTCTTTTGAGAGATACCCAAGAGACATAACGGCTATACGTATACGAACCAAGGGGAGAAAATTACATGGAGAACAAAAATTGGAGAAAAAATTTAACCCATGTTGGGTCACAAATGTCATGGGTCTCAGCTGACCCACGACTGGGTCTGGCAGAGACCCAGCGTGGGTCACTAGAGACCCACTCTTGAGTTTGACCAGACCCCGTGGGTCACGGCAGAGACCCAGGCGTGGGTCACTATAACCTGCTCGGTCTTGGCCGTGACCCATGCGGACTTTTCTGCAGGTTCAAACTCCTCTACCTAAGAAAGACAGAGTGGGGGGATTTTCAATGGAGGATATGTTCATCAGAAACAGAATAATGGCAACTCAATCCCATTTGCTACCCCCAATTGCCTTAAATAGTAACAATAGTTACTAGAGTTCCTCTGGTTATGGAAGCAGTTGGATTGGTACAACTCTGCACACATTCCAAACTCATGCAAAGTAGAGCCTTTTTCAGACGCCGATTTTTGGCATAGAATGGGCTTTTTACAACTCTCGCAAGAATTCGTGCAAAAATTACTTACACACATGAATAGCCACTACTCTAAAAAATGAGAGAAATATCTATTCCTAAGGAAATGAACAAAGTTTTCCAAAAAACCTTTTTTTTTTTTTCTTTCCAAATTAAAAAAAAAAAAAAAAAAAACTTTAAGGGTGGCCGGCCACCCACAGCAGGAATTGGGGGTGGCGCAACTACTGGGCCAGTGCCATCGGCCACCCTGGAAAGAATCGGGGGTGGTTGTGGCCACCCTCAAGTGCCGTAGAGGGTGGCCCGCTGTGGCCCTTTGGAGTGGCGCAACCACCCCCAGTTCCTGCTGTGGGTGGCCGGCCACCCATTGGGGTGGTTAGCCACACACAATTTTATTTTTTATTTATTTTTTTTAGTTTTGGAAAAATTAGAAATTATACTGCCTTTTTAAAAATTTTGGTTTAATTTCAATTATGAAATATGTGTTGATACCAAACTAAAGAATTGAAATAATTATTCTATTTCAACATCTTCTATTCCTAGTAATACCTATTCATTTTCTTATTGGAATACTTATTCCACAAAGCAAACGTGGCCTAAGAGTTAGATTATGACATTTTCTTATTCAAAGAAAAAAAAAAAACACATGATTTAAGAACTTAAATCATGTGTTTTTTTTTTTTTTTGGTAACAAGACCTTAAATTGTGTTAGAATGAGTATAGTTAAGACATTTTGAAAAATGGGTATTCTGACATACCATCATTTGACGATCTGACACCAATGTTGATTAATTAATATTTGCAATTATCATTTGAAGGTCATACATAATAACTCTACTAAACAAAGAAAGTCATACATAATAACTGCTTTGTCTAAAAATTAGGTTTAAGAATATTTTTAAGCATGAATTAGTGACTTATTATAATTTTTTAAAAAATTAATGTTACAATACACATAATACTTTTTCAATATTATTATCAAATAATTAAATTTAATTACAACTCACTTGATAAATATAATAATACTAACTAACACAAATCCAGGACATTGCACCAATCTATTCATAAAATTAAATCAATCAAATCAAGTCAATTCAAATATGGTATTTTTGTTTTATTCGCTAGACTAACACATGGACAACTTTTGTTCACATAATTGGTTTAACACGATAAACGTTTGGATATCAACCAAAAAAAACAAAAAATCTAGGGGGTTGTTTGTTAACCCCCTCCCTCTTCTCCCCAGTGGCAGAGCCAGCGATTTTATATTGGAGGTGTCGCTAAAATTTTTTTAGCGTTTTAAAAATTTTTTCACCCTAAAAATTTGATAATTCACACAATATATGTATCACAAAAAATATCTATAAAAGTTCATAAATATGTACTCAAATTGATATATTAAAAATGTAACATGTCGACACTATATCTAAAAGACAGAAATACAAAAAAAAAAAAAGTGTCTAAAACTGCACTTTATGGTCTCTTAGAAGTACAAAATCTTCAAATATCAAATCTAAATCGAAGCTCTCAGCAATTTCCCTTTCAATATAAAGAACTAAACTATTTGCAAGAAAAACTGTAACATAAGACTATAAAAGCGACTAAGAAGCCAGGGAGGAGGAGACCAGGAGTACATGTGAATTTGTGATAAAAAGAACAGAGAACGAAGAGACTAGAGAGAGTATGAGAGAGAGCGCCTTAGAACTTTTTTTTTTTTTTTTGGGTGCGGAAGAAGGGTTGCCGTGGGTTAATGGGGGTGCAAGAGAGAGGTTGTTGTGTCTTGAGTAATGGGTATGTTGGTAAAATTGTAAAAATAAATTTTTATTTATTTATTTATTTATTTTATTTTGAGGGTCTAAAAAAAAAAAAATTTAAATCGGCACCCCCAAAGGGTAATGTGGCTCCGCCACTGCTTCTCCTGGTATTGTCCATGGCTTTGGTGAAAAAAAAAAAAAAAATAGAGAAGAGAATAATGATAGTATAAAAAAGTAAAAAACAAAAAAAAAATGGTATTTAAAAGTGAAAAAATTTGTTTTGTAGTAATTTTTTTTATTTGAATAGTGATAAAAAATAAATTATGTGATATAAAAAGTGAATAATGTGATATAAAAAGTGAGAATATTTTGATATTGATTTTTTTTTTTTTTTTTTTTAAGTGAATAATATTGAAGGGAGGGCAGGGAAAAGGGTTAACAAACAACCCTCTCGCAACCTTTTTTTTCCAACCAAAATTCCAGTCTATAGGTATCATTGATCCTCATGATTAAAATTAAATGTCGTATTCATTTTTTTTTAATTATTTATCCCTTTTGCTAAAGCATGAACAATATTAATACTAAAAAAAAAAATAATAAGGGATAACAACATGGGGAGGTAATTAGTAAGATTCAATGACTAAAATATCAAGCAAATCGTAAATTATTATTGAAATTTCAATGTCTTTCTTTAAGGCAAAAGATGACAAAAATATAATTGATAATTGTTTTATTTTTTTTAAAAAAAAAACATTTTAAAAATTGCGTAATGACTTGCACAATAACATCATATCGAAAGGCATAATATTGGACTTTTCTGATGATTCATGACTAAAGGGAGATATCGAAAAAAACGAACAATACTTGCCCCTAGAAAAGGTCACCCATTAGCCGTTGCCATGGTGACTAGGGAAGCTTGGCCAAGTCCAAGCTTTAAGTCGTGTGGCCAATCGGGTCAATGAAAGAATGTACCGTTATCAGATATATTAGTAAATCCTTCGGGACTTGATTCTCATAAAAAAATTTTCATATTTATTGTTCGAATCATTAGCAATTCAAACAATAAAATTATATATATAAAAAATTGTTTCATTCTACATATCCACCTAGTACTGATAGGTTTAGGTGGTAGTCAATAAATTGGCGTTGACCCTGAGTCATGACAATGGGCCTTGAAGGGACCCAAATCTTTTTAAAAAAATTGTTTCATTAAAAAAAAATTTTGAATGAAAAATCCCACCCGCCCACCCACCCAAACCTTGGCATTTAATTATCTTGCTAAGTCCATTGCAATTAAGACCTCATGTTCTGGAAAATGTTATTCAAGGGGTTCCAGAAATATAGATACATATATAATATCATATAATATAATTTTGTGTGAAAGAATAGGTTTACGGGTAGCATGGCGGGCAGGAGTCGTTTTTTGAAAATCTTGGTTGGTTTGATTAATTCCTGGGGTGGGTACGTATACACGTTATTGAATAATTGACTTAATGTGAACTAAGCCTGGTTGACTCACGAGTCAGCGGACTAACCGCGTTAATATTCCGACAAACGACATGTAGTCATGTACACATCATGTTCTTTGTAGAAAATTATGATAAACGGTCCCCACAACCAAATTAATATGAGGAGTTCTAGGAAGCAGACGACCATGCCGTTAACATCAACCATTAATATTATTAATCTTGGACATTAAATTTGAATTGTATTTATCTTTATATACTTCCAATTACGAATTGATTAAACTAAACCCCACCTTTGTCTTTTGTGTTCTTAGTTAGTTCTAATTGGTCACTCCATCACAAAATAATAATAATAATAATAATAATAATAATAATAATATTATTGTGGTCTTGAGAAAAGTCGCTTTATATATATCGTTGTGACTTATCTTTGTATTGGTTAGAAGAAAGTGTCTTTGTTTTTTTTTTTAACATAGAAAAGTCGCTTTAAACAAATGGAAAGCGATGATCATGAAGTTATCATCTGCGATGGTGCATGTGTACGTACGTGCCTGGATGATGATGCATCACCCTACCCACAACAACCAATTTATGTATATGTATTACCGGTATTAATTTTTCGTGCCATTTATATATGTACGTATTTGCACAATAATAAACAAATCTACTATAATCATCCAGTGTGATTACAAAATAAATAATTAAGGGAAAATTGCACCTACTTTGTGTCTTTTGTAATGTATAATCAAATCGGGATTATCTCGATTTAAAGTGAAATATAACAAATTTAGGGTAAAGTTTATATACCCCTTCAAACTACTATCCAAATTATAATGTCTCTCTCAAATTATCAAAACATTGTCAATGTCTCTCCAATGGCACTAATCATAGTAAAATAAAAACAACAAATACTAAAACTTCTAGAAAAAACCTAAAACTAAAAAAATAATAATTAAAATTTGGCCAAATTTTTTTTAAAAAATTCCTTTTTATAAGAAAAAAAAAATCGATTGTTTTAATAAAAATTGAAATTTTTCATTTTTTTAAAAAAAATTTTTGTTTTATAAATTGCTTTTAATAAAAATTTCCGTTTTAAAAAAATTATAAAAAAACGTTTAAAAAAATTCTGTTTTTAAAACATAATTAAAAAAATATTTTTAAAAAAAATAAGAATTTCAGTTTCAAAAAAAAATTAAAATTTTTCGTTTTAAAAAAATAAAATAAAAAATCATTTTTTAAAATTAAAATTTTCGTTTAAAAAAAATTAATTTATTAATTATTTTTTCAAATTTATAGGGGTATTTTTTTCTTATTGTGAATCTATAGGAGTATTTTTATATTTTTGCTAACCTTTGGGTGGATATTGACAATGTTTTGGTAGTTTATGGAAGACATTGTTACAGTTGATAGTTTGAGGGGACATTGTCAATTCGGTGGTAGTTTGAGGGGGGTGTGGACTTTCCCCAAAAATCTATTTTATGGTTCATATATGATCTCCATTCCAATCGCACTCACACTTAGAACTGATAATATTTTGTACAACCGGCAAGTTAGACATAAACCTAATTAGCAAGTTAAAGTTTAGAGGTTTGACCGGTTTAATTAAATGAATTATGTTATAGTTAACATATATAATCTTATACATATGCCTTGACACGACATACAATTATGAATTGACAGTACTCCTACTAACCGGAACAAGTTAATTGGAGCAGTTACATTTCCACTTCCCTTTTAATGCATGTGCTTAATTAAATTGATTTCCCCATCATTGATCTTATATTTTGGTCACTTATAATGATTACCAAACAATGCAAAATCAGTTTGTTTAATTAGCAAATCCTTCCCCTTTTATACTGTTCACACAAATTTTTCACAAAAAAATTAATATTAAAACATTTTTCACTTTTTTTTTTTTTTTTCTACTTTTTATATTACATCATTCACGTTTTATTATTATTCAAATAAAAAAAAATAACTACAAAATAAAATTTTTTACTTTTCAATACAAAAAATTCAAAACGTTATACCGCATTAATCTACGTGGACCAGAATATATATATCTAAGGCAAAAGAATCCAGAATCTCATCATATCTAAGTCAAGTTGGAGTAGATGGAGGAGAAGTACGTGGTAAGTATACATGGAATAGCGTCAGACATTTTAACTTTTTTCTTCAAAAAAAAAAAACAAAAAAAATCGAAGAAGATAAATATTAAAGGGGAATCTAAATTTGAAATATTAGTATTAAATTTAAAGTATTAGTACCAAATTTGAGTCATTAGTACCAAATTTAGGATAATCGAATCATTTTTAGGTGATACAATCCCTAAAGGATTAACCTTTCACTCTTAAATTTTAGTTTTAAATTCAAAAACAAGTTTTGAGGCATTAAAAATTAAATATTAACTCATAAAAATTTAATTAAAAAAACGACAATTTTTTTTAATTAATTTTTTTTTAATACCTATCTGACGCTAGGGGCAGCCGCATAGCAGTACTCGTATACACAAGAGAAAAGCATGCAACCTTTGATGACTTGTTGACTTGAGAAACTCCTGAGCAACTGTGTGGAGTCGCGGCTCCAAGGCCTTTAAATAGGAGTGTATCCCAAACGACTCGCTGTAACAACATTAATTCTCCCCAACAGAGAGAGACTCTTCGTCACAATATATATATCCCACAAACCAACACCATGACGAAGGTATATATCGAAATGGCTTTGTTTTGTTTAACTTAATTAATATTAGTCAATCATAAATAAATAAATAAATAAAAGCCTTCTTTTTTTTTTTTTTTTCTTTTTTGCTGCAAGTTGTGGTGCTCAGGGTGCCCATGGATGGGCAGAAGTCATTTTTCTGTTTCATAGCGGGAAACGAGGCCCGCACCAAAGCCATCATTTCGCTCATTTTCATTGCCTTTTGGTCCAATGAACCCTAGAGAGCGAGAGAAGAGGTGGATTCTTGAAATTTACCTTCAAGACAGGTAACCTTTTGCTCTAATTTCGTGTTCATTATTGTTATGAGCATGTTTTTATGATGTCTGATCACTACCTACTATGTTAGTTGTATTTTCATAGTTTATTGTATAATTAAGTTTGTTGTTTAATATATAGTTCTAGGATGAGTATTATAGGTTAGATCATGATTATTGAGTAGGTAGCTAGGTTATAGCTTTTGTTAAGCAAGTAATATCTTATTTTTTTATGATGTTTATCTACTATTTAAAGATTAAATGTAGATCCATGTGTTTTAGAGATGTATTATATATGGTAGATTCGTTTTTGGATTTGATCTTTGATGAGAAAGGTTGGAGCTTTGATGTTTGGTTCATGTATTAATGACTAGTTTATGCTTAAAACAAGGAGGAATGCTACAGGTACGAAGGGAGTTTTACAAACAAAGTGTATGTACTAACATGGCAGGAAAAAAAAAATAGTCTTTCCCCCTCCTCTCTCTCTCTCTCCTAAAGTCACTACAACAAAAATTGATCTTTTTGGCTTTTTTTAACCTGGCATTTATTATAAAATCAATAAAACACTTTTGCCCCCAGCTTGCTTCATAATATCTAATAAGGAGAAAGATAACTTATTGACAGTACTGGCGAATGTTAGATTGCCAAATGGGCATGCTTCAAATGTGTCACATTGTGTCAAACTTAAGGAACATTGTATTAGGGGTATGCAAAGCCATGGTAGCCACATTCTCATGCGACAACTCATGCCAATTGCACTGCCCAAATCCTTGCCAAATAAGGTTGTTAACCTTTAGTAGAGTTGTCTTGCTTCTTTAGAGAGATATGCTCTAAAACACTCCGAATTGAAGATTTGGATCGACTTGAGAATCAAATCCCCTACATATTGTATGAATTGGAACAAATCTTTCCACCAGGATTTTTCACAATGATGGTGCACCTTGTCATACATTTGGTTCGTGAATGTAGGTTAGGTACTGGACCAGTTCACTATCGGTGAATGTATCCTTTTGAGAGGTACGCCATCATTCAATAATTACACCTTTTTTTTTTTACAATCCGGTTAACTAGGACGTTACTTATATGCTTATTTGTAATATAGGAACCTACATCGATGTAAAATTAATGTTCGCAACAAAGCTGCACTAGAAGGCTCTATTGCTTAAGGGTACATAATGGATGAGTTACTTACATTTTGTTTGTGATATTTGAAAAATGCACCAATAATGCACAATAAGCCACCTAGAAGCGTTGATGACTCTAGAGGGGCGGTCCATACTATTGAACTTGATGACAGAATGTTGAGACTGGCACATTGATATATCCTCCTAAACATTGATTTGCTCCATTCCGAACGTGAGTTGTATTGTTTAAATTATGAGTAAATGTATGTTCATGTTGTATGGACAAGTTTTAAAGGTTTAACTCTGGTAATATATAGGATGCACATGGAGGTGCTTCGTCAAGCAAACACTAGGGAACGATTATCGGAAGACGGATGACATGAAAAGCATAGACATGAATTTTCGGATTGGTTCTGAGACTATGTAAGTATTATGTCGTGCCTGAGACACATGGTTAATTTTTAGTTTTCTTTTTTGTGAAAAAACACTCACTATAATGAACTTTACCCAAATATCAGGTTCGAGACATGGATGAGATCCGTAGGTAGCATGCGGTTGGGCCAATGGGATCAGCCTTAGAATTTAAGCGATTTGTCAATAATGGCACATTGTTTCGCACAAGAGATAACGATCAAGGAAGGACAGCTCAAAATAGTGGAGTAAGTGTATTTCCTGAAGACGGCCCAACATACTACGACGTGCTAACTCGCATGTTTGAGTTGCAATATTACGATGGATCTTGTTATGTGCTATTTAAGTGTGATTGGGCGGACATCACACTAAACATGGGATACAAGAAGGATGCATATGGATTCATCCTTGTGAATTTCACAGGGGTGGCAAAATGGGTACTCATATATGACCCGATTACGACCCGCGGGTATCTGTTACACGATTAGCCTATATCCAGACACGACCCGTTTAGCTAAACAGGTAATCGGGTTTGACACGATTATGACACGAAAATAATCAGGTAACCTGACACGACCCGTTTTACCCGTTTAAAATAATCGGGTCTAATTGTGTAGACACGACCCGACCCGACTCGACACGACCCGATTACCCTAAACTATAAATTTTTTTAAAAAAAAATTAAAATTCAAAATTGTAATAATAATACTGATACATCAATATAGTCAATGCAAAAAATTGAGTTATAAGAGATTAAAGGCTTTAATAAAGGATAAGAAAAAAAAAAAAAAATTGGAAAGTGACCGTAATTGACAAATTGTACTCCAAAAGAAATTACTAAACTCATAATTTCATATAAACTTAAAAGTTAAAAGTTAAAACAAGTAAGTTCATTTATTAAAATAGTCCACTTATAATTTAGTCCCGGGTAAATGAAGACAACACGCGGCGTGTAAAAATTTTTCTTTTAATTAAAAAAAAAAAAAAATGCACAGGCGTGCTATGCACGCCGTGTGCTCTCAATCATCACCCTTTAGTCCCACATGTAACAAAAGTGTTAAAAAATTAATTTAAACAATGAAAATTACAGTTTCTTGTCAGCTTGATGAATGGAATTACTCCTTTGGAGTTTTCTTGTTGGCTTTCTCTTTTGTTGGTAATTACATACTTAACTCCTTTTAAGTTTGATATATATGCATCTGTTTGGGCACAAATGGCCTTAAGAGTACGGAAAATCTTCTCACAGTAGTACTTAACTGGTTATTAGATCTGCTTGTGGATTGAGTGCCAATAATAATATTTCCAAAAATTTCTTCAGACAAAAGGTAGAGAAAACAATTAAAGAAAAAGAAAAAAAGAGTGATAATTTTGGTAGAAGAGAAATTGAATCAAATAGAATCTGCTTTACCAATTAAATTGGAAACTTCTACTTCCACATGTGTGATTGAAAAAAGAGAAAAGAGAAAACTTGCATACATACATGTACCATAATGTAGCCATAGCCCGTAGGCATGTTTTGTAAATCTTGCTACATGGATTTAATTACCATTATTGTATAAATTGTCAATAAAGTGTGCTACTAAAAAGAAATGCAAAAAATCAAAAAAAAAATGAGTGAGGTGAGCCGTCTAAAGCGAGGCAGAAAAAAAGAAAGAAAAACAACCGGGTCTGACGGGTAAAATAAAGAAAAAAACCGGGTCTGGCGGGTCGACCCGCCAGACCCGGATACTGAAAAAGAACGAAAAAACCGGGTCTGACGGGTCGACCCGTCAGACACGAAATTTTCGGGTCTTAATCGGGTAGACCCGATTACGACCCGAACCCGATTAGCCCAAACCCAATACCTGTTTTTTCGTGTCGTGTTTGTGTCGGGTTCACGGGTCGTGTCAAAATTACCGGCCCTAATTTCACTCATCTAATACATACGGGTGAACAGATTATCGATGAACAAGCATCGCAAGTATATTATGTTGCGAATGAAATGAACCCAAACTGAGTTGTCGTCGTTAATACAAAATCAAGAGACATGTATGACATTTGACAAGGGCAAGGGGGAACACTTATGATGTAAACGTTTACGTCAATATCATATAAGCATAAAATAATTACAATAAATGGGGTATTATTAATGTCCACGAGTACTTTATGACCTTTTAGACATGTTTCGGCATTCACATATATTATGCTTTATCTCACAACTTTCAACACTTTGATATATTAATAGATTGTTTCTAATTTGGGTTCAAATTCTAACAAGTTTTTTTTTTTTTTTTTTTTTTTTTTTGAATTGTATAGGTATAATGGCTCAAAGGAAATATAAACATATAAATAACGTAGCCACAGAAGATGATGAGACGCAAGATCCACGTACAGGAGCTCACATTATTCAGGATGTACCTCTTGTTAGCCACCCACATGACTCATCCCCCACATCACAAGGACTTTGTGGGGAGCTATCCCGCACCTCCACTGCCACTACCACCGCACTATAAAAAGAGAGATGTACTCATTATTGGTATGAATAGCATATGTTCATCTATATTTATGACAATTTGTTTTACTTATATTTTATACATTATAACCATTTGATAAAATGTTGATACGAGTTACAGATGAAAATGGATTTCGTGAGCAGGTGCACATGCCCTCACCTGGAGACATATGGGGGTTGCGTGAAGGATTGAAAGTCGTTATTCAATTGAATAATAATGGGCAGCCTATTGGAGTGGGTAGTGAGAAGTTATCCCGGTTTGGTCCTTTACTTGAAAAAACTATGGGCCGTTGCCCCATGGACATCCCAGACTGGAGGAAGGCACCTAAAGAGAAGATAGATCAAATGTGGTAAATCATGCGAGCAAGTAATATTTAAATTATTTGATGCATATAGTGTTTATTGTTTGTTTAAATGTAGTACTAACACCTTTGTGATTATGACTTGGATTGTAGAGCAAATTGAATTTTGATACGAGCTTGCCACCAGAGGAGGTCAAAAAGTTAATCATCCAAGGGTTAGGTACAAGAAGGAAGGACCATAAATACGACCTAAAGCGTACGTTGAACATCTAGCCAAATGAGACTCCTGAAAGTCTGATTGAGTCGATAGATCCCACCAACATTGTCAATCATGAGGAGTTTGAAAATAATGCTTGATATTGGTGTGATCCTAAAGTGCAAGTAACAATGCATCTATATTACCATTTAAACGTTTTTTAAACTTCTCTTTCTAACTATCTTGTCAATAATATTTAGTCCAAGGCAAAAAAAAAAAAAAAAGGAAAGCCGGGGAAACAGATCCTTCAGGGCCTACTCCACACCACTGGATCGAGGAGCTTCGCTAGGAGTGCATATGAGGAGGTATGTATTAAAAAAGATATATACAATAGGCTGATGCGGGAAATGATTTTTTGAAAAGATAATCCCTCAATTTCTTTCATTTAAGGTCTGTTTAGGATTGCATTTGAGAAGCCTAAAAGTGCTTTTAACACTCAAAAAACATATTTGAAGAAAAAGTACTCGTTTGGTAAAAACATTAAAAGCGTTTTTAAGGGTCCAAAAAGCCTATTCATTTTCCTATTGGAATACCTATTCTGCAAACCAAACAGGGCCTAAGAGTTAGATTAAGACCTTTTCTTCAAATAAAAAGATTAAGACCTTAAATCAAATTTTTTTTTTTTTTTTTTTTTTTTTTTTTTTTTTTTTAACAAGACCTTAAATCGTGTTAGAATAAGTATAGTTGAGACATTTTGGAAAATGGGATTCTGTCGTACTATCGAATGATAGACACCATTATTGATTAATCAATACTTGCACCGATCATTTGATGATCATACATAATAACTCTTCTCAAAAAAAAAATCATACATAATAACTATTTTGTCTAAAAAATAGGTTTAAGAATATTTCAAAGCATAAATTAGTGACTTATTATAAATTTTTTATAAATTAATGTTACAATACACATAATACTTTTTACATATTATTGTTAAATAATTAAATTTAATTGCAGCTCACTTGATAAATATATAAGAACCAACTAACGCAAATCCATGACATACCTCTAATCAATTCATAAAATTAAATCAATCAAATGATCAAGTCAAGCCAAACATGGTATTTTTGTTTTATTCGCTAGACTGACACATGGACAACTTTTGTTCACAGAATTGGTTTAACACGATAACGTTTGGATATCAACAAAAAAATAAATAAATAAAGATCTAGTCCGAACCTTTTTTTCCAACCAAAATTTCAGTCTATAGGTATCATTGATCCTCATGATTAAAATTAAATGTCCTATTCATTTTTTTAATTATTTATCCCTTTTGCTAAAGCATGAACAATATTAATACTGAAAAAAAAAAAAAAAAAGAAAGAAAGAAAGAAAGGGATAACAACATGGGGGAGGTAATTAGTAAGATTCAATGACAAAAATTTCAAGCAAATCGTAAATTATTATTGAAATTTCAATGTCTTTCTTTAGGGCAAAAGATGACAAAAATATAATTGATAATTGTTTTATTTTTATTTTTTTATTTTTAAAAAAACATTTTAAAATTGCGTAATGACTTGCACAATAACATCGAAAGGCATAATATTGGACTTTTCTGATGATTCATGAATAAAGGGAGATATCGAAAAAAACGAACAATACTTGCCCCTGGAAAAGGTCACCCATTGACCGTTGCCGTGGTGACTAGGGAAGTTTGGCCAAGTCAAGCTTTAAGTCGTGTGGCCAATCGGGTCAGTGAAAGAATGTACCGTTATCTGATATATTAGTAAATCCTTCGGGACTTGAATCTCATAAATTTTTTTTCATATTTATTGTTCGAATCATTGGCAATTCAAACAACAAAATTATATAAAAAAAAAAAAAATTGTTTCATTCTCCGTATCCACCTAGTACTGGTAGGTTTAGGTGGTAGTCAATAAATTGGAGTTGACCTTGAGTCATGACAATGGGCCTGGACGGGACCCAAATCTTTTTAAAAAAATTGTTTCATTAAAAAAAAATTTTGAATGAAAATCCCACCCACCCACCCAAACCTTGGCATTTAATTATCTTGCTAAGTCCATTGCAATTAAGACCTCATGTTCTGGAAAATGTTATTCAAGGGGTTCCAGAAATATAGATTAATATATAATATCATATAATATAATTTTGTGTGAAAGAATAGGTTTACGGGTAGCATGGCGGGCAGGAGTCGTTTTTTGAAAATCTTGGTTGGTTTGATTAATTCCTGGGGTGGGTACGTATACACGTTATTGAATAATTGACTTAATGTGAACTAAGCTTGGTTGACTCACGAGTCAGCGGACTAACAGCGTTAATATTCCGCCAAACGGCATGTAATCATGTACACATCATGGTCTTTGTAGAAAATTATGATAAACAGTCACCACAGGACCATATGCCGTTAACATCAACCATTAAATTTGAATTGTATTTATCTTTATATACTTCCAATTACGAATTGATTAAACTAAACCCCACCTGTGTCTTTTGTGTTCTTAATTACTTCTAATTCGTCACTCCATCACATTTGTGTTCTTAATTAGTTCCATCACAAAATAATAATAATAATAATTTATTATTATTATTATTGTGGTCTTGACTCTCGAGAAAAGTCGCTTTATAGTCGTGCAGTGTGACGTATCTCTGTATTGGTTAGAACAAAGTGGCTTTTTTAACATAGAAAAGTCGCTTTATACATAGCAAGTAATGCAAATAAACAAATGGAAAGCGATGAAGTGATCATCTGCGATGGTGCATGCGTACGTACGTGCCTGGATGATGATGCATCATGCCCTACCCAAAACAACCAATTTAATTATCTATATATATATATATATATATATATATAAAGCGAGTTATATGAATAAGAGTAAATTGCACTACTTTGTGTCTTTGGTAATGTATAATCAACTTGGGATTATTGCGATTTAAAGTGAAATAGAAAAAATTTATTTTATAGTTTATATTAAATTTTATGTGTATATTATATATAATAGCCGAATCGCTTTTTAAAGGTAATTTAGAATTGCGACATGTAGCATGTATCCATTTTTTTTAAAGGCTAAACTCATTTTTTAAGCCATAATTTTTTAAGCAAGTTTTTAAGAGTGAACTAGTTTAATTTTACTTAAAAAAAATTGGTTATTAATTAGTGTAATTAATTGTGTTAATTATATTTCAAGAATTTTTTTATATAAATTATTCTATAAATTAAGTATTATTAATGTCTGAATCAAATAAGGAAACAAATAATATAAATCAAATTATTATCTATTAATTTAGTCAATTTAATATGTATATTAATACATTTTAGATTCTAAAGAAAAAAAAAAACGTGCACAATTTTTTCTCTCTCCAAGTATTTCACTCTTATTCCACGTCTCTCTCTCTCTCTCCTCTTTTTGCTCTCTAGCCTAAAAATTCAAATAGGGGTAACCCCTCCTTTTGTTTTTTGGTCACACCAACAATATTTTGTTTAAATTTTAAATTTTTTACCATTTTTTTTTTTTTTTTGGAAGTGAAACTCGAATATTGTATTACTCAGAATTGTGTTTTTCAACCATTACAATCTCATGAATGCAAGAAGGGAACGAATCTGTCCACATATGTTCTAAATTTTGGTCCAACGCCAATTTTGCCAACCGATGGGCTACTTCATTGCCAGATCTTTTCACATGTTGAACACTCTCTCTAGGAGAATCTTAGCCTCATTCATAAAGTGACCAAATTGTGCCTCACTACGGAGAACTTGCACCATCGCAAGAGAGTCGCCTTCTAAAATGATGTCCATGAGCCCCAGCTGCCAAATAAGATTTGCTGCTTTCCAAGCTGCTATTGCCTCAGCAGTTTGAGGATCCGTTATGTAAGTTTTAGAAAACATTTGGCTGTAATAAATTTTTTTACTCATAATTTTTAATAATTGAACCATGCAAATATTGAAAGGGTTTTTCCTTTTTCTATTTTTTTTTTTTAAATGAATTAAGTGTCTTAATGCATTAAGATCTCCCCCTTTGTTAAAACACGATTTTTCCTTAATTAATGCCTCAATATATTGTGTTTTAGTATATATATAGGATTTGGTGCTACGAAATTGGAAACAAATTACCAAAGTGTTAATATATATTTTTTTAAAGATGTCACACTAAAAATATTAAATATTCCTACTAATTTTCTATATTATAATTCATGTATTCTTCTTGCTTTTTTCTTTTTATTTTTTTTTATTTTTTTATTTTGTACTTTTCATTTGAAATCATATATACTTATACGAACAAAGATTTAAACATATTTTAATGAATTAAATTAAAATTAAGGCTCTTATGTTTTACGGGATTTTTTGTTTTATTTATGTAATTTAGTTGATTTTCGACCATTTTTGAAAGTGTTTTTATGCTTTTGAAAGCAAACAAGGCAAACATTTATTTGATTAATAAGCATAAATCGAACATAAATACTTTCAAAACACCAAAGAAATATTAAGTATATGAATTGATTTGATTGCGTTAAAGGTTTAGTGAAAAAATTTGTTTTATTTTGTATTCATAAAGAAATATTTTGCTTAGTTTGCTTTATATTTTTTTAGAATCTTTTGAATTATATGAATTTTAATTTTCATTGAAATATAATAGGTATCAGACCAATAATATTAAAAACTAATGCTTTGGTAATCAAAATCCACATGTTTTCTTCTTGCTATTATTTTCCTTTAAAACTACTTACATGATGAGAACAAATATTTTAACATTTTTTTTTAATTTATATGGAATAAATTAAAATTTAGAGTCTTATTTTTTAATTCATTTGAATGGTTTTATGTAATTTATTTTTTCATTTGTATGATTTACTTGAATATTTTTTGGATTTTTTTGCTTTTAAAAGCAAAATAAGACATAACCCCGTGCATAGCGCAGGTTATGAGCTAGTTTACAATAAACTACGTACGTACACTTATAAAAACAACAAAACAAAATTTAGATCATAAAAATGGATCTATGATCTGCATTCCAGTCGCACTCACACTTGCAATTGATAATTTTTTTTACGACTTGCAAGTTAGACATGAATTTAACACAAAACTAGTGAGTTAAAATTGAAAGGTTTGATCCATTTAATTAAATGAATTAGGTTATAGTTAATATATATATGCATGTCCTAGCTAGTTACAATATTTCCACTTCACTTTTAATGCATGTGCTTAATTAATTAAACTGATTTACCCATCATTAATCACATATTTTGGTCACGTGTATATAATGATTACCAAAGAATGCAAAATCATAGATGAAGGAGAGATCTGTAGGAAGTATGTTAATGTGATATACACAAAAGAAAATAAAAGAATGCAACCGGCAACCTTTTATGACTCGTTGACTTGGTAAACTCCCGAGCAATTGTTTGGAGTCGCGGCTCCCCTCCTAAGGCCTTTAAATACGAGTGTATCCCAAACGACTCGCTATAACAACAATTCTCCTCACTTTCAATATTATTTTTAATTACCATTCTATATCCGGCCCCCAACAGAGAGAGAGATGAAGGTATAGAAATGGGTTTGTTTTGTTTAACTTAATTAATTAATATTAGTCAATCATAAATAAATAAAGAAAAGCCTTTTTTCTTTTTCTAATTATTGATAATTCTTTTTTTTTTTTTTTGCAGCAAGTTGTGGTGCTCAGGGTGACCATGGATGGGCAGAAGTCATTTTTCTGTGTCATGGCCGGACACGAGGCCCGCACCAAAGCCATGAAGATTGCAGTTAGCGTTCCGGGGGTGCAAGCAGCATCTTTGAAAGGGCCGGACAAGGACCAAATAGAGGTGAAAGGGGAAAATATTGATACCGTCAAACTTACAACGTTGATCCGGAAGAAAGTCGGGCATGCAGATATCGTAAGCGTGGGGGAAGACAAGAAAGAAGATAAGAAAGAAGAGAAAAAACCTGAAGTAGTTCCGTTGACGGTGTGGCAGCCGCCGTATCCTTCCTATCCAATCTACCCGGAGTCCTACGGCCCTTCTTGCTCCATCATGTGACTATTTTATGATCAATAGGCCGGCCGGGGAGAGTGATTTCCATATTTTGTCTAATGCAATTCCTCAGTGGTGGGCGATGTATTCCAGCATAAATCATCACTTTCTTACCAATATATATATATATATATAATATATATAATTTACAATATATATATATATATGTATATATAAATCCAGCTTCCTCTTCTCTTCTCTCGCGTCTTAGGGATTTTCATTTCTTTTTGTTTCCCCCATACAAGACAACCAAACTTGAGAACAACATATATACCCTGATGCCAACTAGCTACCCGGCCAGTTCAAATAATGGTTACAATTAAGCAAGTTTGTAAGTCACTAAACCACCAACCCAATGGATTCAATTAACGATGGTTAAACTAGCCATTTTTTTACATGATTTGTGAATTTGATACAAACTTAAAACAAAGTTAACGGGTTCACTAAAAAAAAAGTATTTAATGACGTGTATACGTACAGTACCAATATTTTTAAAACATCACCTTTATTGACGTTTCACTTTGTAACAAGTCACTAAAAAAATTGTCTACAAGGGATAGTTCAACCGGTTGTGAACCATGCCTTATGAAGCGGAAGTCATTAATTCGAATCCATCAACACATCACCAATTAGTGACGTGTGAATAGTGACACGTCACTAATTGGTGACATGTCAAAGAGTAACACGTCACAATAAAAAAAATTCGAAAAAAAATAAAAAATAAACTACTTAATGAATTGTTAATGTTCACGCGTCACCAATTGTTGACGTGTGATTAACACGTCACTTTATCAAAAATAAAAATTTATATTTTATTTCGAGGAAAAAAAAAAGAAAAAAAAAAGTAAATTAAATGACGGGTTTGTTTACCACGTCACCCATATGGTGATGTGTTACTGTCACTACAAGCATTTTGCTCATTAGCGTCCAAATTATTAGCGGCGACAATAAAGTTGGCAACGACTATTAAAAGTCACAGCTATTGGTAGTATATTAGCAGCGACTCCAAAGTCGCAGTTAATTTTAGATGCTAAAGAGAAAAATAAATAAATATTAGATGTCGACGCTAATAAGTCTCTGCTAGTCCTTTGTGAGTTGGGTTGAAAAACTAAAAGCTATGAGCAGTGACTTTTTATGTCGCCGCTAATAGTAGATGCTAAAGAGTAAAAAATTAACAAGTTTGCTTCTAGTAACTTACCAAGATTTATTTATTTATTTGTGGGTTGTGATCAAAAACTAAAAGTATTAGCGGCAACGCTACATGTCGTCGCTAATGATGCTTAATAGCTGCTATGGTATAATGTGGCCGCTAATACCCCTACATATGATATGTTTTTTTTAAAAAAAATTAATTAATTATTAACGGCCACAATAAGAAATCGCTGCTATAAAATAGAATTAGATGATAAAAAGCTAGAAATTTTGGCGCTTCCTTACAAACTCACAGCGCCAAATTAAGCACCAAAATTCCACAGAAACTCCAAGTCCCCGAAACCTTAGAGTACGTGCTCCAACAGAACGATGCCGTCCCTGGCCTCCCCGGGCAAAATCCTCCGAGCTCGAGAACTTCAAGTCCTACAAGGGCCTCCAGATCATTGGGCCCTTCTACGACTTCACGGCGATCATCGGCCCCAACGGCGCTGGCATGTCCAACCTCATGGACGCCATCAGCTTCGTTCTCGGCGTCCGCACTGGCCAGCTCCGCGGGGCCCAGCTCAAGGACCTCATCTACGCCTACGACGACCGGGAGAAGGAGCGGAAGTGGGCTCCGAGCTCCACTTCACCCGCACCATCACCAGCTCCGGCGGAAGCGAGTACCGCTTCGACGGGGCGACCGTGTCGTGGGACGTCTACAACGCCAGGCTCAGGGAGCTCGGGATTCTCGTCTTTCAGGTATTGTTCTCAAAGCTCTTCTACCTCAGCTTATCGTTCTCAATTTATGTGTTGTTGTTTTTAAGTGTTTTTTTTGGGTCGGTAATAATAATAGTATATTTCTTCCATTTAATTGATTGAATTTTCCAAATTTGCTCAAAATTGTGTTTTTTGATAAGTAAAATTAGTCTAACAGAGCATGCCCATCCGGGGAATTTGCTCAAAATTGTGCCATGAATTTATAGTTTTCTAGGTGTTACCATGAATTTATAGTTTTCTAGGTGTTTTTAGGGGTTACGTTAACCTGTGGCATACTTCTTCCATTCTACTTTCTTTTCTTTTCTTTTTTTTTTTTTTTTTTTGTGGGGTGTGCGATTGTGGTATTAATTATGACTACTTATTTCAGTTTTGTGCGATCGTTTCTTTGTTAAGTGCTTTTAGGAACTACATTCTTTATATTTACTTTGGAATTGCCATTTTTTATTCTTTTGGGTGGTGAAATTTTATCACTTTTGTGTATTAGTCTAGTGATGATGAATTGGGGGAAAATAGAACACAAGAAGATGATTTTTTGATCCTTTCATAATTGGGAGCTAGAGTCGTGGATTCTTTTTTTGATTTGTCATGCTCTAATAATGTGGAGTCCATTGCGTCTAAAAATCCCAAAGAACTTGCTGCACTTCTTGAGCAGATATTTGGGTCTGATGAACTCAAGAGAGAGTATGAGAAATGTGAGGAAGATAAAGCCTGAGCTGAAGAACAATCAGCACTTGCTTATCAGAAGAAAAGAACAATAGTGATGGAAAGAAAGCAAAAGAAAGAACAAAAAGAAGAAGCTGAGAAACATCTACGTTTGCAAAATCAATTGGTAAACATCACAAGGTTACTTTGACGGGTTCTACTTTGAAATGTGTGCATATTCATATGTGTATGTATTTTTACATGTATTTATGTGTGCATTTTTATTAATTGTACAAATAGCTTGTTCGCCATAGTTGCAGTAGTTCTGCTTTAGCTAATGTAGGTCCCTATATTGCTTAGGCTCCCATAATTTGAATCCTGATTCTTCCAAGCTTCATTTTTCCTCTACTTCTTTGTAACCTTCAGTTGTTTCTTCCCCGCTATGCCCTCTGTGTGGCAAGGTAGGTATTGATAATTATGTATTTTTGGGGTTTGATTGAATGGGGACTGGTATTACCCCCATGAATGAGAGGGATGGCCTTATCCCTTTCACCTGTCTAGACTCTTCTCTCATTTATGTACCTTGTTGAAATAAAGTTTTGTTGTGTAGCTCTTGGAAACCAACTAAATTGTGCCAGTTTCTCGCATTTAGGTAAGAAGAAGAGAGAACAATCCAAATATGCGAGCATATCCTGGTGTGCATGTGCTCGCATGCTTGCACGTGAATATCATTAGTTGGTACTAAGGGGATAAATTGGTCTGTTGGTAGTTGTAGTAAATATTTTCCTCTATTGGTGTTTTTTCCATGGCAGCTGCTGCCCACATATTCAGTCCCTTTTTCCCCTCCTCCCCAAGAAAAAAGCAAAGTAGCAAATATCTTTTTACTACGTTCCTCTAAGTTACAAGATAGCTTATGTCTGAAGTTTTTGTTTTTTAAAGGCTTTATAATTTGGATTGGGACGCTGATGTTGCAGTAAGGAGAATGCTGGGATGAGAACTGCCAAGCTAAGAGATGAGAAAGAAGTTCTGGATAGACAACAGCATGCTGATATTGAAGCTCGAAAGAATCTGGAAGAAAATCTTCAACAGCTGAGAAATCGAGAGTATGAGCTGGATTTACAGCACGAACAGGTATGACCAAGATTGAAAAAAATTTCTGATACATCTGCAAAACATAAGGCTAACCTTGAAGAACTGAAGAATCAACTGCGTGCAATGCAAGAGAAACATCGAAACGACAGGTAGGTAGGTTGTTGGTATGCTTGTTTGATTGATGCTCTTGTTAATATCAGAGCCTCACCCTACTTATTATATTCCTTTTAGGCCCAGTTGTATCTTTTTAAGCATTACAAGCATGGTAGCCACTTGTCAAGCTTCCAATAGTTTTATTGCTAGTTTTTCACATCTTCAGCTATGATTAAATTCACTGTTAGCTTTCATGTGGTCATGATTTCATCTTGAATTAATATTATCTGTAGTTGTATAATTACATGTAATTATGACCATGCTAAGAATTCTGTGCAGTTATGCATGTTGATACTTGTCAATGTGACAGCAGAAGGGATAAAAGGATGTCTTTTTCAATTTGATGAAAATGATGCAGAGGGAAAGCATTATCGGGGAGTGATTTTTTAGGCTTACTTTTTCAGATTTGTAATCTCTTCATGGCATCTATGTTGGGACATGTATTTTGGAAGACATCTTGGTTGTCCTTTTGGTCTGTCTAACAGTTTGATGGATTTACTTTTTCTTTTCATTTATAAAGCATGTACTTTACTAATTCTGTAGTTAAAGGAGCTAGATAAATCTTAACATAAAAACTTAGATAATTTCTTTTCTAAAATGAAAATTAGAATGGTGAGTTGGAGTACTTATTGTCATTACCCTCACATAACATTGAAGCAAGTCATCATGGTTCAGTGAGTTTAGCCATTTTATAATTTATTGCTTTATTTTAGTTTTTAGACCCTTCTTGTTAGTGGAACCAAGTTCTTGAAGGGTGCTCTGAGACAGAGCCAGTTGCACATTCAATGGTTTTCACCGTCTTTGTCAAGCATTCGACTCTGTTGCAACCATATATTTCATTCTACTTATTTTCTATCTTCATGCAAACTGGATAATATAGTAGGTCTTATGCTGAAAATATCAGGTGATGATACATGTTTGACATTTATGCAGGTTATAATGATGGTGGGTCGCTCGTCTCATGGCTCCAGGAACTTGTTTGATCACTATAGGGAGATGAGGCTTGGCATTGACAACATGAGTTATGAGCTTATTACTACATTGATCCTTTTGCTGTCTTTTGGGTTTTCCCAGTTTCTGTTGATATAAATTATTGGCTATGGGCATCCTAAATTTGAAGCTTTTGATATGAGCTTGCCTTTTGTGTGTATGTGCGCTGTACTGACTCATAAAGTTTGTTGGAGCATATTATGTCTGAATGTGATGCATCTCATCCTCCATCTATGATAGTTGAAAGATGCATTTTAGAGTAACGCTACATACATTTTTTTTATTCTCTCAAAGTTAATATAGTTTTTAAGATTACCATTGTATTTAGAATAAATCACGATTATATTTTGATTCAATGGTAATTTTAAAAGCCATTATTCTGTGTTTTAAATTACTTAGACTGTTTGACTACTTTATCCGATTCTAATCAAATTCAGCCTTTACTTCCACAGAAATGATGCATGTCTCCTTTCTCATTTTGAAGTTTTTGACAATTTTTGTTGTCTCGCGAACTCCAGTCCATTGACCACCGATCTGCCACCAATTTGCCTCCATTTTTTTTATTCTTATTGTTATTATTTTTTGTAATTGTAATGACTTTTCCATATTATGTTGATATTAAAATATTGGGAAAACTTCATTGAAGATCCCTAAACTTTCACTCGTTTTGAAATACTTCCCTAAACTTCAAAATCTCGCAATTTAGTCCCTTGAACTTTCAATTGCTCTTAATTTGGACCATTTCATTTAAATCAATCGTTAACCTCAAACGGAAAATGAAAAACGTGACCTGTACGTGATTTTTTTTGCTTGAACTACCCATTATGCCCTTATACTCCCTCACCCTTACTAACTACACCGTTTTGGGCTCCACAACTGTAACACTCACCCAGCCCAAAATGACGCCATTTTGCGCATTTTAAAAAAAAAAAGAAAAAAGAAAATTGGGGTGGTCGGACCACCCCATTTTTCGCCAAGGGGGTGGCTCCATGGCCGGTCTGGGGGTGGTTCCTCCACCCCCATGGCCAAGGGGGTGGTCCGGCCACCCCCAAAAGGCCAAAAAAATTTGCAAATGGGGAATGGGTTTGGGATTTTGGCAGTGGCCGGACCACCCCCATGGGTTTGGGGGTGGTTTCACCACCCTTACCCGTATGGGGTGGCTAAACCACCCCAGGCCCTTGGGGGTGGTCCGGCCACCCCCAAAAGCCAAAACCCATTCAGTTCGTTTGCAATTTTTTTTTTGGCTTTTTAGGGGTGGCTGGACCGCCCCCCTGGCCATGGGGGTGGTTCCTCCATCCCCAGACCAGCCATGGGAGTGGCTCCAACCACCCCAATTTTCTACTTTCCTTTTTTTTTTCTTTTTTTTTTTTTTACTTTTTCTTTTTCTTTTTCTTTTCTAAAAATAAAATTAATGTCCAAAACGACGTTGTTTTGGGCTGGGTGGGTGTTGTAGGTTTGAAAGAGGGTAGTCTGGACATTTAAGTTAGTTAATATGAGGGTATAATGGGTAGTTCAGGCCAAAAAAGTCACGTGCAGGTCACGTTTTTTGTTTTCCATTTGAGGTTAACAATTGATTTAGACGGAGGGGTGTAAATTAAGAGCAATTAAAAGTTTATGGGACTAAATTGAGAGATTTTGAAGTTTATGAGGGGTATTTTAAAATAAGTGGAAGTTCAGGGGTCTTCAATGAAGTTTTCCCTAAAATATTCTATATTTAGTAGACTATACTTAGTATCTTCTCACCTACCATAGTTTTCCTACAAATAATGTCTTTTTTCTTTTAAACAAGAATTAAGTCAATTAGAGCAAGATGTAGTTTTAGGGCAATTAAATGTGGTGGTGGTGGTACGTGTTTAAATAGTTTGCAATACATATTTTGTTAAATGTAATTGAGGTTCTATTTTTCTCCTCTTTATTAATGCATATTTGGCTTGTAATTATGCATAATAAAACCCGTGATTTATTTATATATATTTTTTTTTAATTATCTTATACCACTAGTAGCAACTCTATATGTCGCCGCTAATGCTATGTATTAGCAGCAATCTTGGATGTCGCTGCTATTTTTTTTAATTATCTCAGACCATTAGCAGTGTCGCCGCTAATGCTATGTATTAGCGGCAATTCTTCATGTTGCTTGCTATTTTTTTAATTATCTTAGACCATTAGCAGTGTCGCCGCTAATGCTATGTATTAGTGGCGATTCTTCATGTCGCCGCTAATGGTAACTAATAGCGGCGACATGTGGTTTGATTGGATCCTTTTGCGTTGACAAAATATACTATTAGCGGCGACCAATATCGCCGCTATTGAAAAATATTAGTAGCGACAAAATTGTCAACGGTATTGAGTGTGATCATTAGCAGCGACTCACACAAGTCGCCGCTATTGATTGATAAGCGCTAAATGTTGCACATTCAAGCTCCTTGACTCGCATATGTTAATTCCTTAACATTGTTATTTATTTGATTTTGTGTTGTTTTATTATTTTCAAGTTTTAAATAAAGATGCAATTAATTCCATTGATTTTTGGCTTAAAGCACACTTTGAGAAGACCTAGAAGATATAATTAAGCTTAGTCAATCTTCGTGATTATTTTTATTATTGATATTTTTGGATACAAAAATGCCACATCATTGATCATTAGCATCGGATCAATAGCGTGAAACACATTAGCGGCGACATGTTGCTTCTATTGGTAAATAGCAGCGACAAAGTGCTTATTAGCTAGATGCTTGTAGTGTGTGACACGCCACCTATAGGGGTGAAGTGTTATGTGCACGAGTCGCCCCTTGGTAGGGGCGACGTGTGAAAATCCACACGTCACCCCAGTGGTGACGTGTTAAAAATCCCACATGTCACCAAATGGTGCATGGAGAAGGGCATGCGCCTGTAGGCCTGTGTCACCTTTTTCTTTTTTATTTTCCCCTTTTTTTCTTCTTTCTTCTCCCCCTTTTTTCTCTTCTTCTCCGGCTTTCTTGGACATGACTAATGATAGGACTGATGCCACGCAGCCCACTGAGCCTGAGCGGCAAGTGTTGGGTGTTCGCTAGGTCCGGACGATAGGTATGTATACTATATATATACATAAAGATTTTAATATATATGTAAACATTTGTTTATGTTTGTTTTGGTAGGAGATAAGTGAGGGCACGACTCCTACGCGAGCACAGAATTACATCAAGACCCACATAAAGAAAGATGGTTCCTATGCAAGTTAAGATATCCATGAGAGAATTGTATGCTACTTACACTATATCTTGATTATTATTTGTGTATTAACTTATTTAGGATTAACACTTAGATAACAAACCTACTTTTTATGTATCCTACAGGAGAGAATGAGGGAGTTGATGTCCACAAACATTGCGGCAAGCTCAACCGTCACCTAGGGGACGATACGGTGGGCATCGGACAACGCGTATGCCAAGGTTATGGACAATAAGCCAGAATATGCTAGCCGGGTTCGAGGTGTTGAACCTAGGATTCTACCAGTTCGCGGCACCATCTATTTATATTATAGACCGTCCGGAGCATGCTCACAGAACCCTCGACATGTAGAGGTGGAACAACTGATTGAAAAAATACTAGAAGTTGAAAGGGAACAACACAGGGCATAGCTGCACAAAAAGAATAGATGGCTGCGCAGATGGCTGCACAGAAAGAGCAGATGGCTGCGCAAATGGCTGAGCAGATGGCTGCATAGATGGCTGCACAACGGGAGGGATATGAGTCCCGTTTTCGTATGCTTGAGTCTTAGGTGCAGGCGAGCTCCGGGTTGACTCAACGTAAGGCTATATCAAACACTGAGTCCCCAAGCTGTGTGAGGGTGAGATCCTCAGTTGGGAGTCGACTAGGTAACGCTATATACTTTTTGGTTTTGTTTGTTTTAATAACACGATCATCTTCCATGTTGATCATTTTAACAGTTAGTAATTGTTTGATAATCACACATTGTGCATATCTTTCTACCAAATATGCATGTATATAACACATTTGCAACATAATGTGTAAAGGATGTATCATTAGAAACTGACGATGAAGATCACACTGTAACCGAACTAGTGATACAGGCTTCAAAAATGTTCCGTTGATCAACACATTTTTCCCATGTTTCACTATAACTGTAAGTATATATTGTCAATTTGGGTTTTGTTTTGGATGCCCTCCTTGTGGGAGTTGCTCACTTTATATAGAAACCGCCGGGCCAATTACAAGGCTGAAAATCAGCCATTACATCGGACTATGCAAGGTAAGAATAAACACCTATCAATTATATGTCTATATACAATATACTCTTCTATATATAGCTAGACTAAATAAGGTAGAATATATGCTGCCCTAATAGACTAGGCCAGCACATATCCAGCTGTTTATTCTGCTAACATCCCCCCTCAAATTGATGTTGGGCGATCGAGAAGCATCAATTTGTCAATCAAGAACTGACGGCGAGGACGAGAGAAAGCCTTGGTGAAGACATAAGCAGTTTGGTGTTCAATGGAAATGTGTGGAAGAGTAATCTCCTGGCGAGCAAAGGCTTCACGAATGGAATGACAAGCCACTTCAATATGTTTGGTGCGCTCGTGAAAAACTGGATTGGGAGCAATTTGAATAGCACTGGTATTATCAGCATGAAGAGGAGTAGGAGTAAGTTGTGGAACACTAAGTTCGCCTAACAACCCTCGAAGCCATACAATTTCAGAACAGGCAGATGACATAGCCTGATATTCAGACTCGGTGGATGACTTCGAGACATGAGCCTGCTTTTTGCTCTTCCAAGAAATGAGGGCATCACCAAGAAACATACACCAACCCGTAACAGAACGATGAGTATCCGCACAACCAGCCCAGTCGGCATCACTAAAACCTTCCAACTGTAAAGAATTCCCTGAGGGAAAAAAACAAGCTACAACCAAATGTCCCTTTGAGATATCGAAGAAGACGATGGACAGCGGCCAAATGTGTTTGGCACGGATGCTGCATAAATTGACTGACCTGCTGAACAGCAAACGAGATATCAGGTCGAGTAATGGTCAAATAATTCAAACTGCCCACCAACTGCCGATACATCGAAGGATCAGATAAGCGATCACCACCCGCTTGATGCAGCTTCAAATTGACCTCCATAGGTGTAAGAACCGAATTACCGTCTTGAAGGCTTGCTAGAGAAAGAAGTTCTTGGGTATACTTACGTTGATGTAACAGCGTGCCATTCGTACAATGTTGAACCTCAAGTCCAAGAAAATACTGTAGTGGACCAAGATCTTTCATATGAAACAAAGATCTGAGGCGCTGTTTAAGTTGCTCAATTAACTGGAGATTAGATCTAGTCATCACAATATCATCGACATACATAAGAAGTATAACGATCCCAAGGGCAGTCTTGCGAAAGAAGAGAAAGGAGTCATACTCGCTTTGAGTAAAAGTGAAATCTAGTAGAGTAGTGCGAAACTTCTCAAACCATGCCTGCGGTGCCTGCTTCAAACCATACAGAGTCCGCTTTAAGCGATAAACCTCAACAGAAGAGGAAGGAAACAAGCCAGGAGGAGGAGAGATAAATATTTCTTCCTTCAGATCACCATGTAAAAACCCATTCTTCACATCCATCACCTATCAGAATTAACAGCTAGATTTGTGCTGGCCTAGTCTATTAAGGCAGCATATATTCTACTTATTTAGTCTACCTATATATAGCAGAGTATATTGTATATAGACATATAATTGATAGGTGTTTATTCTTACCTTGCGTAGTCCGATGTAATGGCTGATTTTCAGCCTTGTAATTAGCCTGACAGTTTCTATATAAAGTGAGCAACTCTCACAAGGAGGGCATTTAGAACAAAACCCAAATTGACATGATATCATAGCCACAACGTTTGAATACTCAAACCCTTAAACATATATGCATGGCTTATATATTGAAGAATTTCAAATTATTATATATATACAAGTAGTGATTTGGGAAGTTGAAGTGGCATATCGATGTGATAATATATGTTTACATAAATGGACGCTTTACAAAATACAAACAAAATTTTCTAAATTAAGAAGAGGCATGAAGTTGAGGCTATGAGAATCATGGCTCGTAGCTTTCAAGAAAGTTCATTTTTTAGTTGTTAATTTATATCTTTCGATATATCGTGCAAGATGTAAAAGAAAAAGGCAATGAGAGTGTCAAACCAATTAATCCTTTAATTACTCGATCTTGTCATTTCTTGTATTCTCTCTAGTACTGCATGCAGAGATCGATCCACCTTTGCCAACAAAAAGGCCGTAAGCATTATTTATTTATTACTACTTTTCCATATGTTCATGATTTCATTATTTGAGCCTCCATTGATTTAAATCGATAGAGCAATCGACTCTCACTAGCTACGGCCTACGAGTTTCTTGCCGTGGGTCCTTGAAAGTTGCTCAAAATCAAAACTGAAAGGCCTCAGCCAAACATGCATGCTCCTCACTGATATCAATGATATCATGATCATGAAAGATTGAAGAGGCGGTTCTAAGTATGGGTTACAGCGCAGTGTGACACATTCATTAATGGCACGACAGATTACAGTGGCGAGTAGCAGCAGATCGAATGCTTTTGAAAGAGATTAAAAGTATCAAAACGTCAAGCCTTGGTACTCAAAAGTCAATAAAGTTGGGCCCTTTGTCGCGGTGGAAAGAAAGGCTACCACCCACCAGTCGCAGTCATCACCATATATACTATATAGGTCCATGTATGTGTATGATGTATCGCCCGGTTCCCAATTCCAATAAGAGTTGGGCTTTGTGACCTAAACCAGAGCAGGCTGAGAAAGGCCCAGTCCAGCTTCACCCACAAAACCATGGCCCATGGGCCTTTTTTTTATTTTTCTCCAAATCACTTTGCTTGTCTTATCAAAAACCCACTATTTAGCATGTCAAAAAAAATAAAAAAAACCCACTATTTAGTATATTCCCCATTCCAAGAGGAAGCTGCTGCCTGGAGAAAGAATGAAAGATGCTTGAAAAGAAAGGTAATTATGCGGTAGAGTGGCCCCAGCAACGGCGACTGATGTTGTCGTATCCAATGTTTTGCATGCGCTTCCTGCTCATGTTATCCTTCGCCGCTCCTCCTCCTCCTCTTTCTATATATACTGATAGTGATAGCAACCTTCATATAATTCAAATTTAATTCTATATTTTCTATCTGGGTCCACTAAAATGCTACATTTTCAATTTCTTTATATCTATTAATAAATTATGGGGCCAAGTGATAGTACCAACTTCTTCAATTCCCCTCCCCCCCTATTATTATAAAGCTCAACCCCAAAGAAGTGGCAACTTTCTTTCTGTTCCATTGAATTGAAGAAGCCAGGGGCAGAAAACAGGCCAGGTGTAAAGCGCAGTAGGAGTATTTGTATTACCAAAAGAAATAGGCAATGAGACTGTCAAGTCCTGCCCTTTACCTCCTGTCATTTCTTCTACTGCACGCCAGATCTACCTTTGCCTACAAAAAGGTAAGCATTATTTTATTTAATTACACCTTCTTTCTTCCAATAGATCAATTAAAAAGAAAAAAGAAAAAAGAAATACTACTTTTCCATGTAGTTGGGGTTAATATGTTCATGATTTCACTATATATATAATCCCTTCTTGTAGTCCTATGTGGTATACTTGGGAGCTCATTCACATGGCCCAGAACCCTCTTCCATTGATTTCAATCGGGCAACCGAGTCTCACTATGAGTTTCTTGGATCCTTCTTGGGAAGGTACGCATACTTTCATTTCGATCTTGCCTTACATAATTTGATGCAGGTGGGTGTTTTTATCTTCTTTTTTCATGCAGTCATGCTATGGCCAAAGAATCCATATTTTACTCATACACTAGGCACATCAATGGCTTTGCTGCAAGATTTGACGATCAAGTAGCAGCTCAGATTGCTAGTGAGAAATCTCTCTCTCTCTCTCTCTCTCCCTCTATATATATATATATATATAAAAAAAAACTATATTGCAAATGCAGAGCATCCGAAAGTGGTGTCCATTTTCCTCAACAAGGGAAGAAAATTACACACAACTCGTTCATGGGACTTCCTGGGACTTGAGCATGATGGGGTGATTGCTAAAAACTCAATTTGGGACAAGGCAAGATATGGGGAAGATTCAATTATTGCAAACCTTGACACAGGCGAGTACTGTTTAATTTCTTCTTCTTCTTCTTCAACTTTGAATTCTCATTTTGGTTCATTCTCCAGTCCACATCATCTTTATTTAATTTGTTCAACTTGCTTAATAGATAGATCTTATCTATATAAATTTGAATTTGGACTTTAATTGTCATGAAATTGATGTTATTGGACAAAAGAGAAGGTTTTTAAGGTAATAATATAATATTTGATTTTTCATTATAATTATGGAGCATCCTTTATAGACCACTCCATGTTCACGTATTAAAAATATTCATAAAAAAATTGAGGGTCTTTTGAACGCTTAGTTGTGTTTGGCCATTGGACCACCATGGGAAATGTCTGGGCTTTACAATTTTTTTATAAGTTTGGTTTGATAGTTTATTATTAATTAGTAAAATGATTAAGAGCTATATATTAATTATTAAATTGACAAGTCATGTTTAATTATTTTATTAATTATGGATTCTCAAGTTAATATTGGAAGGAAAGTTATAGTAAGATGTATAATATCCTTAGTGGCACTCCGAATTTATAATCCTAATTCATTAAGAGCATCTCTAATTCAACAATTATATATTTTAGTTACAACTTTTTTAATAATGACTTCAACAATTTTTTATTATCTTATCTATTTTCTTTAAATATTACTTTTATTATATTTTTTTTAATTATTTTCTTGTCTGACACCCAAAGTCCAATATACCTCAATATCAACAACCAACCAATAAAAATTGAGAAATTTTCACACTTCCCAATAGTGAAAACAGTCCAATTATTTAAGTTTCGCCAAAAACAAAAAAAAAAAACAAAAAACCCTAAGATATCGAATATTACTCACTATAGTTAAAATACAGATTAAATTTATCAATTTTTATCGGCTTAAAAAAAAAAAAAAAAAAAAGAAAAGAAAGGTGAACAAATGAAAAGCTAAAAAAGGGAAGAGGCTTCGAGGAAACAGTGACAAGTGATTAAAAATAAATAAGAAATTAAGTAGAGGGGTAATGATATAGAGCACGCCCGGCGTGCACTATATCATTACCCTAAGTAGAGAAGCTCTATGAGAGTGGTTGCCTAGAAATGGGAAAATGTTGAGATTATGGATTCGGGAAGTGTTAAGGAGCTAAATAAATGAATTCAAAAAAAATTTTAAACGGATGTGGCAGATTGTGAGTGGAAGACAAGGGAGAGGGAATTGTATTTTTTTTTTAATTTAAAAACTTTTGCCACATCTCTTTAAATTTTTTTTTTTTTTTTTTGGTTCATTTGTTTGTCTTCCTAACACTTCTATATGGATTCACTTTGTTTTGGATTTTTATTATCCAAACTTTAGACAAGTGTAGGGTTTAAAGCATCCATTGGAGATGATTCCTGTTAGGTTTGGCAGAAGGAACAAACGGAACAGAATCATGCTGCAGCATTTTATAGACAATCCAGATAACGTGGAAATGAGAATATACTTTTTTTTTTTTTTTTTTTTAAGTTCATTGTCTCTGCCCAAATCTTGGAGTTTGCCTCAGCCTCTCACGTATTGTTGATGCTAGGCGTGTGGCCCGAATCCAAGAGCTTTTCTGATCAACTCTTGGGACCGATTCCATCAAAGTGGAAAGGAATCTGCCAAAATGACACTGATTCTGCCTTCCATTGCAACAGGTACTCTTTTTTACTTTTTCTCTTTTTCTTTTCTTTGCAATCTATTAATACCCACAAGCAGATATTAATAGAAGGTTAATTTAGTTTATTGTGGTTCACTCTCTAAAGATCATCTGCTTATCGCTACTGTGCGTCAAGGGAATCCCTACGGCCTAGGGGCCAGAGCAACACAACCTTTCTTTTTCTTCTCTTTTTTTGGTTTTATATATTGAAAAATGTAGCCCATGATCACTCAACATGAAGGTTCTATTCAACAAAGTTGACCATATGAAACCTTTTTAGGAGAGAAAGGTGAATGCTCTACTCAAATCTCCTTTTGATTGTGGGGACTCACTCACCACTGGTATTCATAAAAATCATATTCATTTGGAATTTTCTCCTAAGGTTGCCACTTTATTTGTGGAATGGGAATGATGGGCTGTAATTTGTTGTTTGAATTGTAGCCAAACCCGACCCCTACCTAAGTTTTAATGGAGCCATACCACATGATTTGTGAAATGGGAATGATGAGCTGTAATTTGTTGTTTGAATTGCAGCCAAACCCGACCCCTACCTAAGTTTTAATGGAGCCATACCACATGATTTGTGGAATGGGAATGATGGGCTGTAATTTGTTGTTTAAATTGCAGCCAACCCAACTCCTACTTAAGTTTAATGGAACCATACCACGTGATTTGTGGAATGGGAATGATGGGCTGTAATTTGTTGTTGAAATTGCAGCCAACCCAACTCCTACTTAAGTTTAATGGAACCATACCACGTGATTTGTGGAATGGGAATGATGGGCTGTAATTTGTTGTTGAAATTGCACCCAACCCGACCCCTATGGTAAGTTTAATGGAACCATACCACATGATTTGTGAAATCGGAATTGTCTCTAATTTATTGACCATGCATGATTGATGGTTTTAATGAGACAAAGTCTAAAACGTCTTTTTTTCTATCCGTCTTTCATACAACTTTTTAAGTACTTACTTGGGTGACCATTAAATCTGTAAAATCACCATAAAATGTGTAAGGTCATATGTGAAGTAAAACCCACGTGAAATCCTCCCCCAATTGCGTCCGAATTGACTGCAATGAATTGCGGAAGATGGCCGTCCGTCATTTGAGACTCTGTATGTATTTGGTTGAGGAGTTCAGTGCAGCAGCTGTCGTCACATCGTAAATTGGGTTCGTTTAATATTCTATAAGATCCCACTACCTTTCTAGTGTGCAAGTGCTTTGTTGTCGTTTACAAGAAGAAGAAGGAAAACAGCTAAAAAAGGAATCTAAAATTAGTTGTCGTTTACACTACATGGTGATTGGTGAACCATCCATGTGATCTTATCTTAAATTAATTTATTTTTTCTAAGCCATACAATCTTTCTATCTCTACTGTTGTAGTCAAAATCAAGACAAGAAATATATATATATATATATATATATATCTCTGTGTCACGTGTGTGTGTGTCTGAATTTCATATCGGTAACTTCTTGTACATCTAGCTTGAGAATCCATCATTGTCCGAATTGGGTCCAAATTTTCAACAGGACACAGGTTTTCTAAATATTTTTTTACTAGACAGATTCAAATTCTATTGGAGCTGACATTTTATACCCAAAACAAACACGCAACATTCAAGCTGTGCTACATCTCTTCTTTAATCTAATGCATTAGTTAAGTTCTTTATATATATATATAAATATATAATACAGAGAAGAACAACTAAGGAGGGGATCCTTCCCAGTTCCCACTGTCCAAGGGGATTTGTCTGGGGAAGGATTATTAAGAATCTACTGCTAAGAGCATTTTTATTAGGCTTTCTAAATTTATTCTTTTTCTTTTTTTTAAAAAAAAAAACTCTTTATTTTAATTAAAAAAAAAAATCACATATTTCTATTTGAGTTATCAACTTTTTCAAAATACCTACATTTTTCGGCTCCTCCAACTAAGTATCCATTAACTTTTAACGATTTTTTATGATTTGAGGAGCAGAAGCAGTGTTCATTCTCCCTTTAGTAATTCAGCTCATCAAAGAGTGAGGAGATGACAGGAGCATTCCAGAAGTTGGTAGGGGAGATGAGATCTAAAATTGATCATATTAGGGATTAGGTTTGAAAGAGGGGATAAAGGCAATCCAATGGGAGGACTAGATGAGGATGGAAAAGTTATGGTGAATTTGGCAGCAGGCCTCGAAGTCAATCAGGGTTTTAATCTTCATGATGCCTTTCCAAATCCAGAAGCTATTTGAATGGGTGTGGGAGGACAAGAAGTCCCCTCTACTCAGTTACTTTGACTTTAGCTGGGCCACCCACATGGCACATATTGCTTTGGTTGGTGAGAAGTTCCATTCCAATTTAGAAACAGGAACCTTGTTGACTTCCTTCATTTTTTTTTTTTTTTAAGGAGCAATCAGCTTGGGGTGGATGAGCTTCAATCTATTAGCCAAAATCTTGGTGATGATCTTGTAAATAATATTACAAAGGCTTATGGGCAGTAGTGATGAATCAAGGAATGACCCAGCTGCTTAAGAACTAGGGAAATGAAAGTGTGGTTTTGTTCATCGAGGAGATTCCTTTATTAAAGAAATCCTAAGTTATAAATTTTTTACACGACTTGTGAACCTGATACAAATCCAACACGAAATTAAAGGGTTAGGATTGAGAAGTTTGACTTGTTTAACTAAATAGATCACATTACTTATATAATCTTATACATATAGCTCGACACAACCCGAACCTAACACACGAACACAAATTGCCACTCCTCAGAAATCCCATATGGAGCTAAGCACATCGGGTTTTATGGAACTCCAATAAGTTTAATAGAAGAGGGTAGCCATATTGTCCAAGAACTTTGGTTGAGTTCTATTTTATACAAAGCTTAAGAAAGCTATTAATCTTGTTTCTATCTGGTTAAGCCTTTAAAATAACCGGTAATTTAAAATAGTATAAAATCATCCTCATGAGTTCAAATTTTAATTAAAATATTCTACATGTTAAAATATCAATTAAATAATAATTATTATTATTATTTTTAATCTCATATGGCAATTCTTTGTGCCAAATTGGTGCAACAAAGAAAGCTAATTGGAGCAAGATACTTCAACAAAGGCTATGCTACGGTGGTTGGTCCACTAAACTCCACCTTCAACACACCACGCGATAATGAAGGCCACGGCTCTCACACATTATCAACAGCCGGTGGCAATTTTGTAGCGGGGGCCAGTGTGTTCGGCCTGGGCAATGGAACGGCAAAGGGCGGATCGCCGAAAGCCCGGGTGGCAGCTTACAAGGTGTGCTGGCCTCCGGTGGGTGGGAATGAATGCTTTGATGCAGATATAGTAGCGGCCTTTGACATGGCCATCCATGATGGCGTTGATGTTCTGTCTGTGTCGCTGGGAGGGCAGCCTACTCCCTTCTTCAATGACAGCGTAGCCCTTGGCTCCTTCCATGCTGTTAAGCATGGCATTGTGGTGGTTTGCTCAGCTGGGAATTCTGGACCTACCCCTGCTACTGTCTCCAATGTTGCGCCATGGCAGATCACTGTGGGAGCCAGCACCATGGACAGGGACTTCCGCAGTTATGTTGTCCTTGGGAACAAGATGCGCTTGGAGGTAATTACATTTTAGTACTATTGCTACAAGTTTCATTTTCCTTTCTTATATACAATATTTAAGTTTTTTGGCTTTGATATGAAGGGACAAAGCCTGTCACCTACAGCCTTGCCAAGCAACAAGTTCTACCCACTTATTAGCGCTGCAGATGCCAAAGCAGCAAACGTTTCAGCTGCAGATGCGTAAGGATGTATAGCCTCATTATTTTATTAATTTTGTTTAACACAATCATGTAAATTATGTGCAATGTGTTTAATGAAGCTCGCTCTTGGTTATGCAGTCTGCTTTGTAAGAATGGAACTCTTGATCCCAGAAAGGTGAGGGGAAAGATCTTGGTGTGTCTTCGTGGTCAAAATGCAAGAGTCGACAAGGGTGAGCAAGCTCTATTGGCAGGAGCTGTGGGGATGGTTCTTGCCAACACTGAGCTTACTGGGAACGAGATTATTGCTGATGCACATGTCCTCCCTGCTTCCCACATCAATTTCACCAATGGCGTCACTGTCTTCACTTACACCAATTCAACCAAGTAAGATGACACGTACACCACTAACAATGTTATGATATTTAGCTAAAGGGTAGCTGCATGGAGCGTATTTTCTATGCATAGAATTGGTCGAGCATAATTTTAAACAGAAATTTCCATTTTTGACAGGTATCCAAAAGCTTACATTACGCGTGCAACGACACTTTTGAGCACGAAGCCGGCACCTTTCATGGCAGCTTTCTCATCGAAGGGACCAAATCCCATAACGCCTGAGATCCTTAAGGTTTCCTCTACACCAATACTATATATGTCTTTTTTATTACTTGGGTCATATGTGTGGATTATGTATTCTATAGTAACTGCTGTACGTATGTTCAGCCTGATATCACTGGACCAGGAGTTAGTGTCATAGCAGCCTATACTGAGGCACAAGGTCCAACAAACCAAAAATTTGACAAGCGCCGACTTCAATTCAATTCGGTATCAGGCACTTCAATGTCATGCCCTCATGTTTCTGGCATTGCCGGTCTCCTTAAAACCCTCCATCCTACTTGGAGTCCTGCAGCTATTATGTCGGCAATCATGACAACGGGTGAGGAGTAAGACTAGTGCTTGCATTGTGTTTTTAATTCTTCCAATATTCTTTCTTGATCTTGCTTTTCTCCAATTTTTACAGCTAAAACGCAGGATAACAGCAGGGAGCCACTGCTTAATGCTTCTTACTCTAAGGCAACACCATTCAGTTATGGAGCAGGACACGTTCACCCAAACGGTGCCATGGATCCAGGGCTGGTTTATGACTTGACAGTTAATGATTACCTTAACTTCATATGTGCTCTGGGATACAATGAAACACAAGTGTCAATGTTCTCAGATAGCCCCTATAGTTGCCCCAACCCTATCAGTCTCATCAACTTCAACTACCCTTCAATCACAGTCCCTATGCTAGCAGATTCCATCACAGTGACCCGAACCTTAAAGAATGTAGGTTCCCCAGGAACTTATACAGCTCGTGTCCACGAACCAAGTGGAATTTCGGTTCTTGTCAAGCCCAAGAGCTTGAAATTTAACAAGGTTGGTGAAGAGAAAAGCTTCAATGTTACCCTGAAGGTTAAAGAAGCCAATGCCGCTGAGGACTATGTGTTTGGAAAGTTGATATGGTCAGATGAAAAGCACCATGTGGGGAGTCCGATTGTGGTGAAGGCAGCCTATAGAAACTGATGTATTCGAGCTAGTTCTACATAATTTCAATATTTGTCCCTCAAGGATATTGCTTACATAAATAATGTTTGGAAAAGAAGGGGAAAAAAAAATCTCATGATCTTTTGACCATTCAATTCACTTTCTTGTTTCCCATATTATATCTTGTGGAGTTCTTTTCTTTCTTTTTCTTAGACAACATATTTGTAATTAATGACATTCTCGATCTGAAAATAACACAACAGTAACATATGGAAGTTTCAAAGAAGACCTCTTTGATTCTCATCACTGAAAATTTTACGATAGATGCATATACCACAGAAATATTATATGTTGCTTCAATCATGTCTCTCCCTAGAACAGAGGTGAAAAGAACAAGTGGAATGAAAGGCCTCCCATAAGAGAGTTGAATTTCAACCACGGGGAGAAAGAGGAGTGGGGTTGAGATATGGATATGGAAGGAACTCCACTCAGCCTTCACCTAATCAACTTAAAGAAGAAAGCATAAAGAGAACTAGGGGCTCATATGGAACAATGGTCCAGATATAATACCATTCCTCTTTGAAATTCTACATATGGATATGCTATGGGTAGATCATCGTCTCTTGATCTCCACCTACAAGTTCAAGCAAAACCTCCACATTTAGCACAAATGTACGTATTATAGACTATAAAAGCTTAATTACAAAATACCAAATCAACTAAGAGGAGATAATTATATATAAATTTATTTCTATTTTTTCTTGAACTATTATTATTACAACCAAAGTGATTACCTGAAACTTAGTACAAGGTGGTGGAGAAAGAAGGCAATCTCAACTTTAGCAAGTTCGGAACCGGGACAGCATCTAGAGCCTCCACCAAAGGGAGTAAAATTCTTGCGCATTTGATCTTGGCTCTGAGATTTTATGAGAGAATTATTTCCACAAATTTTCTTGTACAAGTACCAATTAACAATATAAACCACAAAAGCTATCCTAAAATTTCACATGAAATATTTTGGCGCATGTCTTGGTTTAATTGTGGTGTACCCAAGAATAACCCTCAGAAAACGGGCCTTTCCTGTCCAAAGTTAAGCCCAATGGGCCATTTTTTATGAGTCTTACGGATTGACTAAACCCAGCTAAGGCTAGATGGGTGGAAGCACAAGCAATCGAAAGGCGTCTTGTGTATGGTATCCAGACCACCGCTACCTAGACTCCTAAAAAGTCCTTAACGCCCATTTATTGTTGGAAAATGATAAAAGACATAACTTAAACTCAATTTTAGCCTAATTTTTATCTTAAGTTTAAACAAAAAACTGCTTGCGGAGGTTAGAGAAATTGCTACTGCCTACTGGGTTTGAGGGTTGATGTAATTACCTCCCACCTCCAAGGGTCGAATTGGAAAGCATTTGCATGAAGAGTTGGGTCCAAATGAACTGCACTAAATAAAGGTAGGACCTTCCAACCAGATGGAATTAGATAATCTGTAAACAAGAGGACCTTTTTTTCAGTACAGATCATAAAAGTATTTGACACTAGAAAAAGCTCATGAAAAGCATGATTACTGTGGGTAAAGTAGTATCTATACATTTCATACATATGTATATTACCTTTAAATTTCACATCTTTGAGAGCCTTTCGGTGCACAAATTTTACAATGTTCCCATATCGGAGAGCTTCATTGATGACCTTGATAAAAACAATTAAGTATATATGCATGTGAAGATCGAAGAGAAAGAAATCTTAATTATCGTCTGACACCTTAAAGAGGCATATCAGAAAAAAGAGTAACACGACATAAAAATAGTTACATTTTGAGTAAATTCCATCCTTTGGTAATCTTCCCAGTTCAAATTCTCCCCCTTCTGCTTCATGCTTCTTATTTTTTGATGCTCTACCTATATATTTAACAGGAACAATTGAGGTCAACAAGAAGTTATATATACCCATATTCACAATCTCAACTCAAAGGGAAATGGTTACCTTTAGCTGTTGAAATGCAGGAGGTGAGAGAGCTAGAAAATGAACCACCATGGCCAGTAAGAGAGAGGTGGTTTCATAGCCACCCAAAAGGGAATCCAAAACGAAGCTCACTTTTTCCTCCTCAGTTAAGTTGTTAACACGCACAAGTATCTCAAGAAAATCACTCCTTGTAGAATTCCCAGAATTTCTGTTCCTTTCCTCTATAATTGCTTTAACTGTAGAGGATATCCGACTTCTAGCCTGTAAAGAGACATCGGTCAATATAAAAAGTCATGAGTCACATGCCCTTCTTTTCGCAACAAAACAAAAGAAGCTTATATATGCTTGTTTTGTATAAAACAAAGCTATCTATAAACTTTTCTTTTCTTATCTTCTTCCTTTTGGCATAGTGAAGATCTAGAACAAATGGAATCAAGAATTAATTAGCTAGCTGCAGGACCTGAACGGCTCTTGCATATGGAGTTCCAGGAATATAGAGAGGTAAGGATATGAGCCCTCTCATGAAAGTGAGAAAATCTTCAAGAATTCTGCTTGTTTGTGGCTCATCTGGGGTTAAACCTAACACCTGCTTTACTATTACATTGAATGTGAACTGCATGATGTGCAACCAAAAAAAAGAGTCAAAAAGAGAAAATAACTTTAATTGTCTGGAATTCTTGTTCCAAATAGTTGAACAAGCTTATACCTTTCTGGCCTCCTGGCAAAAGATGACTTGTGATTTATCTTTCCATGAATGGAGTATACGGATGGCTGTGGTCTCAATGTCATTGAGGAACTCAGGCTTGGATTTGGTAATGGTGATGAGGGAGAGCGCCACAGTTCTAAGCCTCTTGTGAGTGTCACCCACAGCAACCAGCATGGAGGCCTTGCCGAGAATGCCATGGATGGGTTTCGGATAACTGCACTCAAACAGCTTCCCTTCATTCTGAAGTATGAAATAGTTGAGCTCCTCGTCACACGACACCACCGTGGGAGACAGGAACAAATGCGATTTGAACACTTTGCCATACCTGAAAAATACTGCCTTCTTATTTTTTATTTTTCTGTACGTCGACCCTTTCAGCCTGTAATTAAAACAAATGCAGAGCTTGCTCACCTAGAACAATGGTCTTTAAGAAAGCCCCCCAGAGAATTAGAAGGATGAGGCTTCAAGAAAGAAAGGGTTTCACCCAGTATTGGCCAACCAAAACTCCCTCTTGGGACAGGACCAAGCCTCAACAGCAATGGCAACAAATGGTTCAAAATCAGACCCAACACAAATCCGAACGTACCAACTATAAGGACAAGCCAAATACCTCCGGCCATGGAAGGAGGTTAATATCAGCCTCGGCTACCTAGCCATATATATATATAGAGAGAGAGAGAGAGAGAGATAACTCAACCTTATTATAAAGACGCCCAGAGAAGCAAAATACTATTTTTTTGTTTATCAACACCAACAAGAAGGAAAGTAAGGAGGCTTTACGACAGATAATTACAGTCAGTGAAAGACAACTTTATCAGAGGACATGGGAAATGTATAGACCCAGCTAGCTAATCTACAATCTAAGGCCTATTGTAGCTGCTACTACTAGGTGTACCTGCAGACAAGGAAGAGAGATTGTGTAATAAGTTGTATTTTCATTACCATTCATTATGGTGAAACTAGGAATTTGTAGTAATTTTCTTGGAACTATAAATTCAATAATAAATTTGAAAAAAAAAATAGGAATAGAAATAAATAAGAAATAAAAAAATAACATTTTTCTTTAATAAAATAAAATTTTTACTCTTATGAGCTTAAATTTATGTGAAGGGTTACCAAAAAAAAAAAAAAAAATTGCACTACCCTCACACACTCAAATTTTGGGCATTCGGGTGAAGATCTAATAGTTATTATGTCATTGTAAGTTAACTTTTTAGTTGAATTTAGTTATTATATCATATTTTTTTGTAATAATAATCAATGTAAAAATAGCATTGTAAGTTAACTTTAGTATTCGAAAGTTTACTGTAATAACTCTAAGTAACATAATATCATTTCCAAGGTTTCATTTTCTTATTTTACTCTTCTTTCTCTCTCTTTTTCTTTCTTTCTTGCTTATCTCCAAGGCTCCAACGAAACACCATTCTCAGCATCCAAAATATTTTTTCTTCTTCACCTCTTTCTCTCCTCTTCTCTTTCATTCTCAGCACCTTTTTTTTTCCTCGAAGCCTTTGCCACTAGGAAGCATTCTCTTGGAAATTAATAGGTCTAATTGTTTTTTTTTTTTTTAAGAGATTTTCATTTCGTTTGACCTTTTTATTGCTTTGGTGAACTTTTTTGTTTATATATATATATATATATATATGTGTGTGTGTTTATTTTCTCTTTGATTGAGTGTTAGCAAAAAAACTATAATAAAAAATGATAAATAATATTTAAAATGAAGTAACCTATAAAATAAAAAACTTGTTAGAGTGTGTAGTGAAAAAACAGTAATTAAATTAACAACCATTATTGGGGTGATGGACCATTCATAAAAAGACAAATACATTTATTTTCGTTTTTCGGGTATTCATAAGGGACAAAAAATAATAATTTTTTTTTAAAAAAAAAGAAATAAATTCATTGGTAGGATATTTTATGAAATTTGGTTAAAATGTAATTTAATTATAAATAACAAAAATTGATCATTATTATATTTTTTATCAGAAATAATAGTAGCTTCATTAATAAACTAAATGATGAATTACTGATTGCTCAAAAGCAAGCAAATCCTTGATACACGTTGGTGGCTCAATAAACCACACGTTCTCCATGAGTTGTGTCGTGGCAAGCCTTGCTAGTGCATGAGCTATCTAGTTAGCCTCCCGATTAACGTGTGAAATCTTCCAATGAGAAAATCTATGTGTGTTGGATCGTATGGCGTCAATAAGGTGGCCCTCATTACTCCAGTCCGGTTCTGCCGAGAACACTACATCCACCACCAATTTCGCATCACCCACGAATTGGACCCAATCGTGACCCAAACTGTGACAAAACTGCGTTGCTTCCAAGGCGGCTAATGCTTCAGCAGCTACAGGTTCTAAGCCCCCCAGGCGAATGGAGCACTTTGTTGTATCAAGTTCCCCAAATGGTCACGGATTATCACTCCCAGCCCCCACCACCCTCTACTCTGGTCGATCGCCGCATCCCAGTTTACCATTAACCAACCGACAGGGGGTGCCATCCATTGGGTTTGCCTCCCCGTGACACATGCAGGATGATCCATCAATTTGATTGCTTGATACTCAATAATAATTGTCCTTGTCCATTTAACCACCTTTCTTGGGGGAGAGAAAAAGCCTCTGTGGATCACCTCATTCCATCTTAGCCAAATCCTTCTTGCTACCCCAACAAGCTGGAGTATCTCCTCCACGTTGCAACGCCGAAACATCTCCTCCACAATCTAGAAAACATTTTCCCCAATATAGGAGCTCTTTTGGAATATCCTAGCCCTTCACCCCAGACATCCATGGTCGAAGGACACTTCCATAGCATATGGGTTGTCGTTTCGTCATCTCTCCCACATATGGGGCACTTTGGGTCATCAAGAACTTTTCTCCAGTGAAGATTTACCCTAGTAGATAAAATGTCATGGCATGCTTTCCATAAGAAATTTTTCTCCACATTCGACACGGGCAATTTCCACAACCTTCCCCACACCTCACTAATAGGGCCATGAGACAAACACTACGCTTGAGTCTCCTCTTCCACCTCCTTTTGCATATGATATGCACTCTTTACTGAGAAGACCCCATTTGCCGAACCCCTCAAAATGAGAACATCCTCTTGAGATGTACCACTAAGTGGGATGGAGAAGATAATTTTCGCCCTCCACCCGCGTGCCTCTCCCACCATGAGCTCATTAACCGTTGTTGTTGGAGCAAAAAAAAAAACAAAAAAGTAGGCCAGGATTGTATCATAAAAGTGGATTTTTGGGGAATCCACTTATCTTGCCAAATACGAATTTTTTCCCCATTCCCGACCCGCCATACAAGACCCTCCCGGAGCAAACTACAAGCACTATGAATACTTCTCCAAACAAATGACGGTTTTCTACCTCTTCGGGCATCAAGGATAGAGCAATCAGGAAAATACTTTGCTTTTATTATTCTTCCCGTGAGGCTTTCTGGCATCTTCCACATCCTCCAACACTGCTTCGCCAAAAGGGCCTTGTTAAAACACGTAAAGTCCCAAAAACTCATACCACTCCGCCCTTTTGGAAGCCCCATTCAACTGTAGTTCATCTAAAAAATCCTTTTCTCCTTATCCATGTGGCCCACCAAAACTTTTGCATAAGTGAATTGATCTCCGAACATAATGTCTTTAGTAGAAGAAATACACTCATACAATATGTAGGTATAGCTTGTATAACCGCCTTCAGCAAGATTTCTTTACTAGCTTGGGAGAGGAACTTTAGCTTCCAATCTTGGAGGCATTTCCAAACCCACTCAATTATACTCTGAAAAGTCGCTGTTCTCGATTTGCCCAAAAGAACCGGCAGCCCCAAATATGTATCATATCTCTGAGTGGCTGGGATCCTGCCACCTCCAAAAATTTTGTAGCTTGTCAGCCAAAAGGGTATTATTACTGAAAAAGATCGTTGTCTTGTTTTGATTCATCTTTTGTCCGGAAGCACTCTCGTACAACTACAAAATATCTGTCAGGTTGTTCCATTGTGTCATATTAGCCCTGCAAAACAATAAACTGTTATCGGCAAATAGTAGATGGCTAACTTGGGGTCCCCTCTTGGATATGGGTACTCCCGTCAACCTTCCATCACTACTTGCTTGAATCAGCAACGAACTTAAGGCCTCAGCACATATCAAGAAAAGATAGAGAGATATGGAGTCACCCTGTTTGATGCCTCTAGTCGAGGTAATGCTTCTACAAGGCATCCCGTTTACTAGGACCGAGTATTTCACCGAGGTAACACACATCATAATAAGATGAATCCACATAGTATCAAAACCCATTTGTCTCATAATCGCCTCCAAAAACCTCCAATCCACCCTATCATAGACCTTACTCATATCGAGTTTGACCGCAATAAAGCCCTTTTTCCCCCTCATACCAGTATGCATAGTGTGAAGCGTCTCGTATGCCGCTATGATATTGTCAAAAATCAACCGATCCGGGATAAATGCATTCTGTGTGGAGGATATAATATGGGGAGAACTTTTTTCAATCTATTTGCTAAGACCTTGAAAACCACTTTATACATCACATTGCAAAGGCCAATTGGTCAAAATTTCGCGACAGACAACGGATTTTTTATTTTTGGGATGACCACAATATAGGTCAAATTAAGGGCTGCAGGCATCACGCCTGAGTTCAAAATATCAATCACAACATTACATACTTCGTCTTCCATAAGCCTCCAATTTTTTTGGAAAAAATCTGCAGTAAACCCGTACGGACCCGGGGCTTTTAGGGGGCCCATTTGGTGAAGTGTCGTGCTGACTTTATCCCTGGAAAATGCCTTCATCAATTCTTCATTCATCTCCACGAACACTCCTGAATTGACATATTGAAAACACGTCTTCATATTCACCACATCCCCTGCAGAAAATAGCCTAGTTAAATAATTCACAAACGCCTTTCTCCACCCTGTCTGGATTCTCCCATAATTGCCCCATGTCATCAATAATTTCTCTAATGAGATTTATGTGCCGCCTTGCTTTAACACATTCATGAAAAAAACGTGTATTTCGGTCTCCTTTTGTAATCCAATTCTCCTTCGCCCTTTGTCTCCACCGGGTATCTTCTTGGTCTAAAAGAATTTGAAGTTCCTTTTGAAGTTTATTACCCTCCTCACAGGCCAGTGCTTCATCTCTCCTATAAAGAGTAAGAATTCTTCTCTTTAGATCATTCATTTTTCCTAGGGGATCCTTACGGTTTTGCTGCCATTGGAAAAGTTTCCTTTTACAACCATTTAATTTTTCATTCAGCCTCTCCCACGGACCGCCATATATATTAGTGGCTCCCCATGCACATTGAATTACCTCATGATAGTCCTCCTCGAGGGCCCAACTTGCCTCATACCGGAAAGTTTGACACCTCTTTCGCCCCACCATCTTACCATCCAAGCACAAAAATAAGGGGAGGTAATCAGATCCCATAGAAAATTCAATCTTAATTTTAGCCTCAGGAAAAAGTTCTCTCCATTCCATATTCACCATCCCCCTTTCAAGTCTTTCTTTTATAAAAGCCATATCCTCCCTACAATTATTCCACGTGTATTTTGGTCTTGAAAAACCTAAATCTGTTAACTCACATTCCTCCAAAGTTTTCTAAAAATATCTCATCTGACTTCTATTTCTTTCACTGCCCCCCCCCCCTATTTTTCCGAAGGAGTTAAGATCTCATCAAAATCCCCTACACATACCAATGGTAATCGGTTGGATTGTGCCAAGATTTTCAGTAAACTCCATGCCTCTTTACGTTTTGCCACTTCCGAGTGTCCATAGAAGCCCATAAATTTCCATGGGATACTATTAGGACAAGTTCAAATTACCCCATTAATGTGATGTTGGCTGTAATTTTGTACCTCCACATTTACTTCCTCACCCCAAAGTTAAGTCAATCCTCCACGTCTCCCAATACAATCCACCACAAATAAGCCAGGGTAACCAAGTTTGTACCTGTACCTGATTAATTCCATTTTATTATGACGAAGCTTGGTTTCCATAAGGAAAACCAAAGTGAGTCTCTTTGCCTTTACCAACCGGCTTAGGTCTCGAAATACCCGAAGGTTCCCAAGCCCTCGGTAGTTCCAACTTAGAATTTTCATAGCGGTCGGCGGGGCTATCCCGCAGCCTCCGCCTTCCTCGATCTATTAGCAAAAGTCGAGTTACCACTTAGTTAAATGCCATTCTCCATATGTCTACCTTCTTCCCCATTACCTTTTCTTTTCTTCATTTCATGCATGTCACCTTCATCCCTATATTTTCGTTTCCACGTGATCAAGGCCTTCTTAGGGTTACGGCTGGCTGTCTGGGTTGCTTTTATCGTCCTGGCCACATCAGCAATAAGCAGGCCTGTGTAACCAGATCCTCCTGGGATACATTTCTAGCCTATACTTTCTGGCGTGTACCTAGGGTTTCCCTTCATAGTGCCGTTACTTCCTTTTGCCACAAAACTGCCAATTCCATCTAGAGATATCCTTTCCCTATTTGGATTCTCACCCTCCATATCTTTAGCATTAGCGCCCAAAAGAATTCTTTCCATTTGCACATTCCGTGTAGGACGCTCCAGCAAACCAATATTACTACCCCCTGAAAATCCGGTGTTGGATCCGCTGTTTCATTTGTTTCCCCCACATGGAAACCATCAACATTCTCCCCTTGATTTCTGCCACTAGTTCAGCTATCTCCCTTACAGGAACGGCTAGTCTGGCTTACAGGAATATCCTTGTCGGAATCCTCCATGTTTCCATTCTCCTCCGTTTGTGGTCCTATCGGATCATTAGTCCTCTTTCCAGCATGGCTTGGGCATGGGTTGATCTACGCTGTTTCTGGGAATCGAAGCCCACAATTCCCGGTTGGAAAGCTTGTCGCCCCTAATTCCGTTCTCCTCGCCGTGTTGGTGATGGAGCCCATAGCCCAAGGCCAAACGGAGTGCTAGACTCATGGTTTCGCAGCATACTCCTCTTTCACACCCCCCCTCTACCGTGTCTGATTATGCCGCATTGGAAACAATACTTTGGAAGCCTTTCATATTGGAACACAATCCAGGTAGACTCTCCCTGCAATTTTAGCATCCGTCCTCTTGAAAGTGGCTTGGATAAATCTATTGAGATTTTGACTCTCAAAAATTCTCCCAAGCCTACGCCATCTGCATTTGTATCGACCTCCTCCACTACCCCGACAGTAGCTCTAATTTTTTTTTCCCACCTCCTTACCCATACAGAGTAATGGCAGATTTAACATTCGTGCCCAGAAAGAAGCCCTATCAAAAGATGATTTTGATGGCGATGAATGGCCATCAAAATCCTCCACCAAGAACAAAGGACCTTCAAACACCCATGGCCGCCCCTCAAGGACTCTAGCCTTGTCTCGGATGTTGTCGAATTTGATTAAGAACACATTATCCCCCAATACTTTGAAGATAATGGATCCCAACAGTTTCCACCACCTCAAAAGTGAACTTTTGATGGTCTCCTTACTCACATATCGATCTGCAACGAGTTTCCCTGCAACACAAGAGTGACCCCTTATCGCCACTGCCTGCACTTCTCCCTTTTGGATTTCTATCTCCTCACATTCCACGTCCAGCAGAGGGTGGTTGGGCCACAGTTTAGACATGTCCTCCGCCATTGCATTAGTCTTAGATCTTCACCAGCACGTACTGCTCCCTCAATCTCCAAAAGACAAGGAAAACAACTTCTTTTCAACCCTAGTGAGAAAACGTATTCACCTTGTATATATTACTTCTATACATGTCACGTGCCATAATTGTGTCTCATGCATTCTCTAATCACTATTATATTATTACGAAACGAATGAACAAAAATATCATTACATTATTCTTCTATATATTACTACTCATTAATTGTATTCGTAAAAATTTATCACTAATGACGTTGACCAGGTCGAGATTGCATGACCAGGCTCTAGCACGTCCAGCTCAATGCATAATTTGATGCTACATTAATGAATTACGGAATTATTTGTTCATGAATTACAGAATTGCACATTGATTTGTTGTATTTAATATAATAGTATTTGGAGCAATCTTTTCTTTTGTGGCTTTTTTTTTTTTTCCTAATTAACCCATCAGATGGAACTACATCGACGAGCAACCCATATGCATGCACATGCAATGGCGGAGAGACAGGGGGCGACCCAAGGGAGGGCACCCTCGGTTAAAAAAAAAAAAAAAAAAAGAAAGTAATTTTAAGTCAAAAGTTGGAGGGCGCCCCTAGTAAAATTTCTCCTTTAATTGGGCAATTTGCAAACTCTAATATGATTGACTGAAATTTATGGAGCTTTTTAATTGTGATATATCTCTTATTTTCATCATTTTGTTTATCTTATTCTAATAAAAGCAATATTGTTATTTTTTTTGTTAGGTGTGTTTTATATATTTTGGGATTTTGTCAAGCATCAACGAGTTTCAGAAGATTATTGCTAATCTCATGTTTGTTATTTTTATTAATTCATTTTAGGCTAATAGCTATCAGAATATGCTAATAATTTTATTATAATATCATTAGAGACTTAGAGTATGTTTCATTAGACATGAATTAAAACTAATAGATAAATAATTTTTCAGGTTTCTAAAAATTCTTAGATTACATTATGAGCAAGTTAAAAAGCAATTTATGCATTTTTTAAGAAAAAAGATGCTGATTCAAATTCTAAAATGTCTTCCTCGACATCCAATCCTTAAACTTTAGCTCCTGAGCAACGCCCTTCTAAGATGCCAAGAATTGAATCTCAAGTAGTAGAGTTATTTGACATTTCTACTCTACAACATGATCCTGGGTTATGTCCTCAAATATGGGAATATCCTGTTTATCAACGGGATGAAATTATATATGCTTATCTTAAAGTTGGTTCGAATAGGTTCATTCCTTCTAGTAGTTCTGGATATCCGTTTTCGGGAACTGAAAAAAACCGCCGGAGATTTCAATCATCTTGGTATAAGATGTTTGATTGGTTAGAATATTCTAAGGACAAAGATGCTGCTTATTGTTTACCCTGCTTTTTTTTTTTTTTTTGCTAAAAAGCCAACATGGCGGTTTAGAGGTAGTGCATTTACTATTGAAGGATTTCGCAATTGAAAGAAAGTTAATTATGGTACGCATTATTCTTTTTTGGTCCACATGAGAAATGGGCCATGTTCACCTCATAATAATGCTGTTAAATGTTGTGACAATTTGAAGAATCAATCTCAACATATTGATAAGGTGGTAGATAAGTAAACTTTGGAAGAAAAATTGAACAATCGATTGCGATTGAAGACTTCAATCGAATCTATTCGGTATTTAGCATATCAAAGATGTCCTTATAGAGGTCACGATTCTAAAAATCGTGGCAATTTTCTTGAGTTGATAAAACTTGTGTCCAATTTCAACGACGATGTTGCTAAGGTTGTTTTAGAAAATACTCCACAAAATGCAAAATATACTTCACCTCAAGTCCAAAAAGATATTTTACATGTCTTGGCAAAAAGGGTGCGAGATGCAATTCGTGAAAAAATTGGTGATTCAAAATTTTGCATTATTATTGATGAGACACGAGATGAGTCTAAGAGAGAACAAATGACTATTGTTTTGAGATTTGTTAACAAATATGGTTTTATACAATAACGCTTCTTTGATATTGTCCAAGTTAAAGATACATCGACATTGACTTTAAATGATAAAATATCTGATGTTCTTTCTCAAAATTGTCTTGATATTCAAAGTATTCATGGACAAAGGTATAATGGTGCTAGAAATATGCGTGGTGAATAGAAAGGATTACAAGCATTATTTCTTAATGAATGTTCTTGTGCATACTATGTTCATTGTTTTGCACATCGATTACAATTAGCATTAGTTGATGCATCTCGAGAGGTAACTGTTATTCATGATTTCTTCTCAAATTTGAATTTCATTATCAATGTGGTTAGTGCTTCATGTAAACGTCATCGTGATTTGTAAGATGCTCAAGAAGCAGATATCGCATATTTGATAGCTATTGAGGAACTTGAAACTAGAAAATGAGCTAACCAAATTGGCACTTTGAAACAAGCTGGTGATTCTCGTTGGTTTCTCATTTTTATTCTATTTGTAGCCTACTAAGGCTGTTTAATCTTACTTGTTTAGTACTTGAAAAGATTATAAAAGAATGATACACTTACTCTCAACGTGGAGATGCTAAAACTGCTTATGAAATGATTATATCATTCAGATTTATATTCATTTTACATTTGATGAGGGAAATCATGGGTACTACTAATTGTCTTTGTCAACATTTGCAACAAAAATCTCAAGACATCTTGAATGCTATCCAACTAGTTTCTAATACAAAAGTACTACTCCAAAAATTGAGGAATGAAGATTGGGATAATTTTTTTGAGAAAATAGTCTCCTTCTCTAAGAAATTTGAAATAGACATTCCGGATTTGGGTGCTCGTTATGTTAAAGGCCGAGGTCGTCTTTCACGGGATCACATTACGGTGGAACATCATTATCATTTTGATGTATTCAATGCTGCTATAGACTTTCAATTGCAAAGCTTGATTGTAGATTTGGTGAAAAGGCAATGGAACTCTTGACACTTAGTTCAGCTTTGGATCCAAATGATGCTTATAAATCATTTAATATCGATGATATATGTAGTCTTGCAAAGAAGTATTATTCTCTTGATTTTTCTGAGCAGGAAAAAATTATTTTGAGATTTCAGTTGAAGCATTTTGAAGTTGATATGTTTAATCATCTGAAACTACAAAAATTGTCTTCCATTGCGGAATTATGTCGAGGATTGATAGAGGCAGGAAAATCAAATACATATTATCTTATTGATAGATTGTTTTGACTCTTCTGGTGTCTACAGCAACTACCGAACGAGAATTTTCAGTAATGAAAATTGTTAAACCAAGACTTCGTAACAAAATGAAAGATGAGTTTCTTGGAGATAGTTTACTTATCTACATTGAAAAAGAAATTGCTAAAAAATTCGATTCAGATTTGATACTTGATGATTTTGTTTCTTTAAGATTGCGTAGAATGCAATTTTAGGCACTTTGTATTTTGTATTTTTCTTTACTTTTGTACTAGTGCCTATACGGTAACTGATATATGAATTTAGCATATATTTATGAAGTCAGACAAATATGCTTTTTATGATGCATATATTGTGGTATAATTTCTTTTGATTGTATTTACCATATTATAATAAAAATATAATATATAAAGAGAACAAAAAAAAAAATATTTTATCATTATATTTTATTATTTTATTGATGCCCCTTGTATAATGAATTCCTGGATCCGCCACTATGCACATGGACAACCTATACATATGCATGCACTCTTTTCTTTACATAAAAAAGAGTGCCGTAGGATTAATTAAGTCATGCAGACGACAAGAAAAATGGAAATTTAAAAAGGCCGTTGACAAATGGTCAATAGAGGATGAACTCCATATAATTGTATCTTTTTTTTTTTTCTTTTCTTTTTTTTTAATGGAGTCTCAGGATTTCATTAATCAAAATAACGTAGCTTTCTCGGTACATAAAATATCATGAATAAATTTGGAGTATTCTTTGATCTAAATTTGCTATAGAGATCATTAAATTGCCTTCTTTGCTAATCTATCTATGAGCGGCCGTATTTACTTTCCTCTTAATATGCCTCGTGCTCTAAGATCTAAAGCTGTGAAGTGTAATCTTTGCATCCTCTGTCAGATAAATTTAGCTCCTCTTACAATTGCAATAGTCATTTGGTTTTCCAATTGGGTTAAGATCTTAATTAGTTCCTAATCTCTAATCCGATACAAATGTAGGGTTCAGTTCCGATTACCTCAATGAATTTGGGTTTTCTAGCTATGACATTCGTCATGCATCCTCATGCGTTTGGTCTACATGTTCTTGGTTGTGTTTTTTGTACTGGTTCTATATGTTTTCTTTTTATTTTCTTTTAATTGAAAACACAAGTCTTTGAAAGTTTGTAGCGTAATCCTCTTTTGTTAATTAGTGTAATCATTGAAGAACAAAGTTCAGTGTTAATATTGCAAAAGGTGTGGGCATTATAAATCCAAGTGTCCAAAGCTAAAAGTAAAGAGTAATGTGATAAGCTAAGTTCTTCTTCTGTGGTTTGTGATGCAGAAGAAAATTATGAGGGTTTTAAAATTTGTTCTTAGTATTCGTACAGTTATTGTTTATGAGTATCGTTTAACATAAGTGGGTCATTGATATTGTTTGTACTTTTTATGTCTCCTAAAAAGGATTGATTTACTACCTATGAGTTAGTCAATAGTAATTTAGTCTTGATGGGAAACGATGTGGCCCGTAAGAATATATGTTGGTATCGATACGATCATAATAAGAATGCATGACAAGATTCTTAGGACTTTAACAAATTTTTTCTCTACTATTTTTTGTAGTTCATATTTTGATAGTAAATTTTCTTCCGATCATCTTCACTTGTAGATATGTGAGTTTGTTAAGTCAAAACCATGTTAAATCTTAATGTATGTGTGATTGATTTTTTTTTTATTTTTTTATTTTTTGCTTTTTTAAGGATTCTAAATTTATTTTGTCACAACACTAAATGCAGAGAAAGAAAGAAGGAAAAAAGGGACAAATTAAAATTGGTAGTAAAAAATATATATGTATAGGAAAAAGAAAAGGAACAAGGATATTGAAGAGTTTTGAATGGCATGGGACATGATTCCACCGAGTCAAAGCACGTTTTGCAATATATTCTTCTTGGGATGGTCAATAGTACATTATTTCCTAGGGACCATTTTCCTGCTTTCTATCATTTCACTCGTGGAAGTGGAACCAGAAGACATACAAATATAGGAAATCGTTTTTGTTTGAATTATTACCATATATATATTTGTTCCAAGTAAGATTTAAGTCATATATTTCTCTTTCTGTGTTTAACTAAGAAAAGCTAAACCAACTCATTCCTCTTGATCAAGGGATCCATCCGGATCACCATCACCATAGCCTGCGTCCACATGCATAGATCATTTTAACAAACATTCTTAAACTAGTTGCCAAATTACCATTAACTCATATGCCAAAAAGGTTCCTAAGTTTGGGATGATTCTGATATTGACGTGCAATCCGGCCCATCTATGTTCCCTGGTAATTGGTATCATCCATCTCTCTCTCTCTCTCTCACTCTCACTGTACACATCGTTCAAGATGGCAGGAGGAGATGTCAGTTGGACCAACATCTTTGGTTTCATCTTTAAAATGTTTGACTCCATTATTCTAGTCCACCCATCTATTCCTCTTCCAACAATAAAAACAAAAGAAAAATGACAGAAAACTTGAGAGAATGCAAGTTTAAACTGCATGAGGAACATCTTAACTCTCTCCCTCTCTATCTCTCTCTGATCAATGTTTATGAGTAAGAGGTCATGGGTTGAATAATTAATTACAGTTAAGCGTAGAAGATCCTATCAATAATCCTCACTGCCTAGCATTTTAAATACGAAAACGTCGAAAGAGAAATCTAAGGGGTGTTGTTGTACAATTTTATAGCATTTTGGATGGTTCTCGAGTGTCACCCCCACAATTTGTGCTGATGGCTGTTTGACCCTTTTTTTTAACAAAAAAAAAAGAAAAGAAAAGTGTCGAATTTTGAGGGTATTTCCAATCTTTAGGGCCGGGTGTAGTAAGCATCATGATACTAGGATCTTAACCTGCTTGTTTTCCATCATTAGTTCCAATAATGTGTTGTGGCCTGGGTGCTCAATAAACCATATATTCTTCTTCTTCTTCTTCTTCTTCGTCTCTGTATGATAAAATTCTTCATCATCCCCCTGGCCTCCTCAAACTGGGACCCCCCCTCTCTTACTTTCTTTGTTTGAAACGATCGATATTAATTGGCCTTTCAAATAAAAATTCGTCACTTGGGTACTGCTTAAAAAGAAGGGAAAATTACAGTTTACCCCTCCAAAGTTGTCAGCGATTTGCAATTCCGCCTCCAAAGTTTCAATTTTTTTCAATTCAGGCATTCCGTCAGTCAAAGCCGCTTTGACTGACGGAACAGTGATCACGTGCAAGTCACGTGATCACTGTTGGTTGTTTTTTTCCCAAAATGCCCCCATCCCTACCCCCATCCCAAAAAAAACACTATAATCTCTTCGAGCCATCTCCCCCACCAAAACAATGTCTTGGCCTTCATTTTTCCCCATCACTGCGTGGAGCAACTTTGAGTGTGTAAGATGCTTGACCTGCAGGATGGAGAAGCTTATGCTCACCTCCTAAATGTTCTTGCGCCAGAGCACAGTCATCCATCTACTGTGGCTGCAAAAGATCCTTTGGCAAGAGCAAAGTTAGTTCTGGAACATGCAGACAGGATGGGTTGCAAGAGATACTTAACTGCAAAAGATATTGTGGAAGGTTCCCCCAAGCTGGAAATTCAACATATATCAAGAGAAGAGAGAGCATTTCGCCTTTGGATGAATAGTCTTGGAAATTCAACATATATCAACAATGTTTTTGAAGATCTTAGAAATGGGTAGATCGAGAGTATATTTTGCAATCTCTGCAAACTAGAAGGCATTTGTTTCAGCAACTGGCCCTTCAACATGCTATCGTGTTTTTTTATGACGAATACGACACTTTATGGTCTGCTTTCTGTGTCCTTAGAAGAGGCCAGTGGGCTTTTCTTCTTCATCTTGCTTTGGCATCAGACCTCTCCTCTGTTCTCTCTCTTTCCAGGTTCCAACCCATTGTCATCCCCTCCGTCTCTAGTTCTCACACCCAGAAACTCCAGCCTTCTCAGAAATTTCTTCCTCGTAGATAGTCATAAATACCCTTTTGCTGTTCCTCTTTGTAGGGTATCAATGGCCAAAAGATCTTTCAAGAAAGGAGAAGAATTTGAAGAACTGGAACAAGAAGATGCTGACCATTATGATGATCATGACGAAGAGATTATAGTTTTTTTTTTGGGATGGGGGTAGGGATGGGGGCATTTTGGGAAAAACACAACCAACAGTGATCACGTGACTTGCATGTGATCACTGTTCCGTCAGTCAAAGCGGCTTTGACTGACGGAATGCCTGAATTGAAAAAAATTGAAACTTTAGGGGGGTGGATTGCAAAAATTGAAACTTTGGAGGCGGAATTGCAAATCGCTGACAACTTTGGGGGGATAAACTGTAATTTTTCCTAAAAAGAATAAAAAAACTTGTGTATGTGAAAATATACAAAAAGCATTTGGCATCTCCTCCACTGGACCAAACAGTTGACATACATATATATTCACTCACAGCTTTAACTCGATCTGTTATTTAAACATACGGTAAAAAAATAGATGCTAACTAATTACTTCATGATGGTGCGCTCTTCTAGGAAGGGGCGATCATTTTTAATTAGCATGAAGCCCAAAATTCCTTCAACTATAATAAATCTTCGATTATTCGTGCAAGAAGATGAAAATTATTTAATTATATTCTTTAATATATACAAAAAGCAGAGACCAATGTCGTAGCCTCCAACGAGAGAATGCTTTCGTCCCTATGATTACACCAAGTCTCGTTCCTATGGGGTTTACGAAGCAATTGAAAATGTGAGAAGAGCGAGAGAGGGGAGTTATGATGGCGATCTTAATTAGTGGTTGTTGCGTGCAAGCATGGTCCCAAACCCAGATCGAGTATAGAAATCCATCCAGGAAAGTGGGATTTCTTTTAGAGATCCATAACCCATAATCCCGTCAGGGAGGCCTATTACTATTAGTTCTGGGCCTTATGGTCGTAGTCTACATGGCCCACCTAAATTGCCCGCCCAATTTAGATGAAGTTGGACGGGGAATATATTGGGTTCAAAGTTGCCCTACGACGAGATGAGATGAGATGAGATGAGCTGACATGAGTTTTGAAGGTTGGGCCTTGGAAGCTCGGTCCATCAAAACAAAGAATAGATAGATGAGTTGTTTTGTTTTTTAGCAGGATACAACGGACGGTGCTCAACCGTCAACGTGTTGGGTCATGAATGATTGTCACATGTGAGCCATGGCGTTTTCCGATCCAATCACGATATGACATCACCCACCATTAAACAATTGGTAATTAAAAGAAAGATTTTTTGCTTTGTGATTTGTGACTCGTTCTTTTCTTCATGAAAATGATTAATAATAATAATAATAATAATAATAAGCAAGCGCGCGTGATGCCTAAAATGCCCTATCTGCCCCGTGGATGCCGAAAGGCGAGAGCGGGTGCGAAATCGAAGGAGGAAGGGGCAAGGTCCGTTGCGTAATATCAAGGGAAACGAGTGGCTTAAACGATTCCCGAGGCCGCATCTTTCCCTTTGCCAAAACAGAATAACCAATCAACAATTAGAGTCCCCTCTCGTACTCTAGTGACTAGGGGCAACCTGACTCAGACTCACTCACTGACTAGCAGAATGGCGTCCATGGCAGCGATGAGACTGATGAGAGTGCCATCGTCTAACGGATCTTCATCCAATGAGAGGCGGAGGAGTGAACACGCTGGCACTGCTAGTCTATCCTTCTCGGCTTCTCAGCTCTGCACCGGCAACCACAGGATCGCCGCTTTGGGAGTCGTACGTCGCCGCAACAGAAACTCCGCTCCCGCGGTCGTTTCTCCCAAAGCCGTTTCCGACTCCAAAAACTCCCAGACTTGTCTCGACCCGGACGCCAGCCGAGTCCGTCCTCCTATTCTCTCTATCTTTCTCTCTGTTTTTTTGTATTTAATTTAATCCAAGCTCATCTAATTGGATTGAGTGTGATTGTTATTCAGAGTGTGCTGGGTGTCATTCTGGGCGGCGGAGCAGGGACGAGGCTGTACCCGCTCACGAAGAAGCGCGCGAAGCCGGCGGTTCCTCTGGGAGCGAACTACAGGCTGATAGACATCCCGGTGAGCAACTGCCTCAACAGCAACATCTCCAAGATCTATGTGCTCACGCAATTCAATTCCGCCTCTCTCAACCGCCACCTTTCCCGCGCCTACGCCAGCAACATGGGCGGTTACAAGAACGAGGGCTTTGTGGAAGTTCTCGCCGCCCAGCAGAGCCCCGAGAATCCCAATTGGTTCCAGGTCACTTGCTTATGAATAATTTGAGTTAGAATTAGATGTAATTGTTTGTTTTGATCGAATCAGAATTTACATTTACTTATTATTCCACCTACATATTATATACACAGGGTACTGCCGATGCCGTGAGGCAGTACTTGTGGCTTTTTGAGGAGCACAACGTGTTGGAATACCTGGTCCTTGCTGGGGACCATTTGTACCGAATGGATTATGAGAGGTTCATCCAAGCGCACAGGGAAACCGATGCCGACATCACTGTGGCCGCACTGCCCATGGATGAGAAGCGCGCCACCGCCTTTGGTTTGATGAAGATTGATGAAGAAGGCCGCATCGTTGAGTTTGCCGAGAAACCCAAAGGAGACCAGCTCAAAGCCATGAGGGTTGATACTACCATCTTGGGTCTCGACGATGAGAGAGCAAAGGAGATGCCTTACATTGCTAGCATGGGTATTTATGTTGTCAGCAAACATGTCATGCTGGATCTGCTTCGACACAAGTTCCCTGGAGCTAATGATTTCGGGAGTGAAGTTATTCCCGGTGCAACTGCCATTGGGATGAGAGTATGTTTCATCGTTTCCTCTCAATTACTTCGTTTTTTTTTTTTTTTTCCTTTATCAAATAGAATGAAGAAGGAAAAGAAGAAGTATATTTCCCAATTTATCTATCTTGACGAAATCCTACTTAAAGGTCAGTTATCGGGCCATCCTTCCCAATGGGCAATGGGTACTGTATGGCCATCATAGATAGGCTTGCACTTACTCCATAAATATGGAAAGTGTGTGCTCAGTTAGACGCAAAACCAGTAGTATGTTCTCAAGTTCTAGTGAATTCATGTGTACGATCAGCAATTTGAGCTACATTATATATTCTAATATTTATTTGATGGTTGCAAACATCTCATTCTAGGAACTGAGAGTAAATGCTTTATATGGAAATTTTTGAATGAAAAATTGATACATCATCGTTTGCAGGAGGTTTTTCAGTATAGAGAATTATTTTTTGCCTCTGTTTCTGCCTTCACTTCTCCAGAGTATTAATTGTTTTTTAACTTCTTAATCTTTGTAGGTGCAAGCTTACTTGTATGATGGTTACTGGGAAGATATTGGTACAATTGAGGCTTTTTATAATGCAAATTTGGGGATCACCAAAAAGCCAGTGCCAGATTTTAGGTAGCTCTTGTTCTAGATTTATTTTTTTGGTTCGTGGATGTTACATTTTTTTTGTACACCTATTGATGTGTTTTGTCATGCTATCACCCTAATATTAGAATTTGATATGTCTACATGACTCTGACTTTCTTTCTTGACTGATCCTTACAGCTTCTATGATCGTTCGTCTCCCATCTACACCCAACCTCGGTATTTGCCTCCATCCAAAATGCTTGATGCTGATGTCACGGATAGTGTTATTGGCGAGGGTTGTGTAATAAAGGTAAGTTATTGGTATGTAGCTTTTGCAACCTGCTAAGAGGTTGTATTTTCTGGTATCTTCATTGCATCATACTCTCGTCTCTTTGTCTCTTGAATGTTTGACAAAACTTACATATATGTTTTCTATTGCGGCAAATATGGTGGTGACCCAATAATTTATGGGAATTACACTCCTTGTCATCCTCTTGCAGAATTGTAAAATTCACCATTCTGTGGTTGGGCTTCGGTCTTGCATATCAGAGGGTGCAATCATTGAAGACACGCTATTGATGGGAGCTGATTACTATGAGGTAATACCTGCTAAAGGATTTACAACCTGTTGTTTTTATCTTTTAAGTTGAGATGTGATTTATCCTTCAAGATAAGTAGCGGCAGGGGTAGAACTAAGATTTTGATTTTAAGAGTGCTGGACTGCATCTAATTTTATTTTTAGGGGCCAAAGTGAAGAAAAAAAAAGACCAGAAATATATTTTTTAACAATTTTAAAAGCTAAATTTGTATTTAATATCTTTTGTAAATAATAAATGTTGTGATGCACTGGTTATAATTGTAAATTTGTTATGTTTTTTTTTTCAGACGGATGCAGACAGGAGGTTTCTAGCTGCAAAGGGTAGTGTTCCAATCGGTATTGGCAAGAACTCTCACATCAAGAGAGCTATAATTGACAAGAATGCTCGAATTGGGGACAATGTGAAGGTTATGATCTTATCAACTTACCATGAATCTTTTTAGTTGTTTCTACTATGAAGCCTCGTAGTAGATGATTTTTTGCCTCTTTTCACTTTGTTTTGTGTTTTTTTTTTTTTTTTCAACTTAGTTCTTGGAGTTCCAGGGTATTATTTTCTGGTGAAATTTTCAAGTATTAAATTTACTGCCTCCTATGCAAGAAAATAAGTCATATTGTTATTGAAAATGATAACAATGAATTAAAATTTACCCAGTTTCAATTGATATGGACAGACACACATACACACTGAGTCACTGACGCAGCTTCAAAATTTCCACATGCATATACTCTATGCAATCTTGTGCTCGTCATTATGCTTCTCTTTGCTTCTTTTTCTTTTTTCTTGTTTTCATTTTGCTGGATGCCTGCCTTACTTAAAAAGATTTATTTTCAGATTATCAATGGCGACAATGTGCAAGAAGCAGCAAGGGAAACGGATGGGTATTTCATTAAGAGCGGGATTGTCACGGTGATCAAGGATGCCTTGATTCCCAGTGGAACCGTAATCTAGAAACGCCTTCAGCCGGTTCCTACTGGCGACGAAACTTGTTCCGAGTTCTTGGTTTGAGAAGCTGTTGTAGGAAGTATACTTGCATGAGGCTCTGTTTTCTAGTTCTGATGTATATTTCCCACTAGTATAATGTATAATAGAGGAAGAGACCTCAAAGTTATTTTTGTAAAAGTCTTTTTCTACTTGAATAAGAAGCTTTCGTCTCCTACCAAAAAAAAGAAAAAAAGAAAAGAGAAGCTCTTGTCTACTAATGTCTGCATGTTTCCCCTTTACCTTTTGCTTGCATAAAAGCAAATATGATATTCTATGGCTGGTAACTCGTAAGAGCATTCTCAATGGAGGAGTCATATTTTTATATAAAATGGATTTTCAAAACTCACTTTTATCTAGTTTAGTTAAGCCATTTTTAAATGTCTCTACATCCGATTAGCTATATTTCTATATATTTTATTAAAATATTATTAAAGCAATAAAAGTTTTGAGAAAAAGAGAACATGTGAGGAAAAATGGGAAAAGTTTTGGGAAAAAAAGAACATGTAGAAAAAAAAAAGTAAGAAAAGATTTGAGAAAAAAGAGAAAATATGTGAGAAATAATAAAAAATAAAATAGCTCTCTTGAAAAGTGCTGCTACATTTAGCTGTTTTTTTTAGCTTTTCTAATCAAATATCTATTCTATATTTTCTTTTAGCTAATTCAATGTAGGGGGTTTTTTTAAACATTTAAAGAGCTATTTTAAATAAAAGTAACATTTAGCTTTTCTATTGGAAATGCTCTAAAGTGTCTACTGGGAGTCGCTATTAATGCTGAGTGGTCTTGTTTGTGTGGATCACTCATCTCCCAGTCACCTCCTCTGACCGACCAAAGAAATCTTTCTCGTTTTGAAGCTCTTTGGACACGTGATCAGTCCAGCTCTGTCATCTTGGGCTCAAACTTTTTTTGGTTCCTTTGCTTTAACCCAATGTAAAAAAGTTGAAAACTTGGAACAAAGAACACTTTGATAGACTGATAGTATTCAAACCTCCATCTCTAAAATATTTGTTTCCATTGACCGACTCTATCCAGCATCTTCCCGCTGAGAACCTCTTTGAGGAACATCAGCTCAAAAATTCTTTGCAACAACTCCTCATCAGAGATGAAATTCTCTGGAAACATAAATAACGAGAACAATGGCTAGTAAGCACCAAGGATGTCTACACCAAATTCTTTCATCTTTCCACCACCATCCATAGAAGACAAAATACCATTGATCTTATTTGTGATCCTGAAAGTCATTGGCTCTACAGGATAGATATAGAAAAAATCATTGATTTTTCTTCGCTGATTAGTCTTTGCAATGTCATTTACGACCATCTCAAAAGTCATTGCCAATTGGCTAAAGAAATTCCTCCCGAAATTTACCTCTCCATACCAATCTGCATTCATCCCAAGTAGGAAAATTCAAGATAACTCTATTTTGGTTCACCAACTCTTTCATACTAGGAAACACATAACACATAGGGGTTTCATGGCCACTAAACTTGACATGGAAAAGGCATTTGACCAGATGGAATGGCCTTTCCTCTTCCGTATCCTAGAAGACAAATCTAGGCTTCCACTCCACCTTTGTAGGCTGGATCTCCAAATGCATTTTCACTCCCACCTTTCCTGTTCTCCTAAATGGTAGTCCATTTGGTAAGTTACAATTGAGTCTCCTTCCTCTTCACAATTAGTGCTGAAATTCTATCCCATCTTTTTTTCAAGGAGGAATGCCAGTGTACCCTCAAAGGTATCAAAATATCTCGCAATTCTCCTATGATATCCCATCTTGTTTTTGTGGTTGACCTAATTATCTTTGGTCCAATGAGGCCATTTCAATTCAAACTAGTCTTGAGCATTATGCCGAGTGGTCCGAACAAAAAATCAAAAAAAAAAAAAAAAAAAAAAAACCCTTTATATTCTTCAGCAAAAAGCATAAAACCCCATTCAATCCTCAACCTCAATCGCCTTCCACCAAAAGCTAAACATATTATTGGGCTTTCAGTTTTCTTCAACCGATCCAAGACTAAACCCTTTGAAGATCTCCTCTATGGCATTGTAAAAAAAATACTGCTTTTGTAATCTTGCTTGTACTTCAGTCCCATATATATACGAAGGCATATCACACCAACTTGACAGCTAAATATTCTACATGTGGTTTTATTATATTATATTATATTATATTATTTATTTATTTATTTTGACATGTCCACACAAGAGAAGGGAGATGGGAGATTTGAACTAGTGACCTCTGCTTTATTAGGCGTGATCTACAACCAATTGAGCTAATCCTTGAGAACATGTGGTTTTATTGAATAGTCTAATTGGAGCTAAAAAGTAAATTAACAGATCGAACTACCTCCATAAAACATGAAAATTCGTATTTCTTAAGAAAATTGTCTTTTGAGACTCTGATAGAATTCAGGTTGCTCTATATCTATATTGTTCACGTAAATTACTATTATCTGTACACTTGATGCTAGCAGCTTCACGATTTTGGAGTTCCTATTACAGCTTCTTTGATTATTCGTCTCCAAGCTATACAACCTCAAGTGTATTCCTTAACCCAAAATGCTTGATCTGGATGCTGATGTCAAAGAATATTATTGGTTAGGTTACGGTTGTACAGTAACCTGGTTAAGTTATCCTCGCTTTCTTGTTCTTTCTTCATCTTATAAAATGTAATACCTTCCTTAAACAAACTAATGCATTTGATATATGCAAAAGGTTAAGACAACTTTCATCATCCAAAAGGCCTTCCTAGTATTAATACTTATTATACACGCAACACACAACACAGATAGATGTCAAAACAAGTGTGTGTCGAAACTGTGGCGAAAGAGACCCTGCTAGATGCTGCTGCCGTGCTCCTTGTCACCTTGATCGCCAAAAACGCTCAAAACTTCAGTTATAACCATTTGCTCCACTTCCTTCCCAACCCAGCAAAAAGCATGAAAGAGACTGTTACATCTAGTCAACAAAAATTTGGTTACCTCAAATAGGTATCTACACCACATTAAAAGTTGACATTATAGTTATATCATGGTCTAATAAGAGACAATGCAGTACATTGTATATTAAGTCATACATTGAGGTTAATAGAGAGTCCTTAGAACTCATTCAGCTAAAGCTATTTACAGTTTTTACCCGTTAAAAACATCCAACCATGTATAACTTTATATTCCTTCCGGGTTTGTTAGTATCAAGAGATACAACTCTTGACAATAGAGCAATATCAACACCACAACTAAGGTTGTTTAGAAAAAGAACTACCTAGAAATTTACAGAATTAACAAAACACGTATCTTCTACCCCTGAGACCGGCTTGTTCCTGCATTAGGTTCAGAAAATGAAATAAAGTTACCTATCAAACTAAACTAGACTGTGAAATAACAAGATCACACTTCCCATGTACTAGGTTCATCTTCTTGTAATTGTTGAAGAATCTTTGGCCATCATGTTCTTCCATTTATCCTTGAGATCTATTGGTGTACGAGTCGCATGAAACATATGGCGACCGAAATCCAAAATTTTCCTCCAAGGGAGATTTTTCTTTGTTGAATTTGAAAACCTATGCACTCCTTCCTGCAACAAAAGAGTATTTAGTAAATTTAGATGCCAACAAGTCAAGAGAAATTGAACCTCAGGCATGTTTCTCTCTTTCTATCCTAACCTATAAATTCTAATCTCGGTTTAATAAACTGCAACTTTTATACCCTGATGAACAGAAATATATCATCCTTTAGTGAACGTCATTTTGATGTTCTCTGAAACCAAGCTGTTTTCAAGAATAATTCATTAGAATCAGATTTCAAAATATGTTTGCTGTGCATTTTTTTTTAACTGTTTTCTGTTCTCTTTTTTGTTTTAGTAGTTTTCAAAATGGAAAGCTATTCTCATAAAACAATTCCGAACAAGTCCCAAGTACTATACTGATTAGCAGTTTCACATACAAAATATCATTGAGAATTTTTTTTTTGGATGAGTAATTTTTTGTCAGGGAGGGGGAAAGGAAGTTTCAAACTAGCAACCTCTATTTCATTGATAATTTTTTATAACAATTTAGAAACAAACAGGAAATAGTCATGGAAGGTGGAACTTGAAGAAGATGACGAAAAGGATGATGAAATCCAGCACTCACAGGTTGTCAATCAGTCTTTTTTTAAAAAAAATTTTATGATGAGGAACCCTTCCATGGCAGGGCCATTTCGTGTATCCACCCTTGTCAAGTAAACTTCAGACCCATGTAAAACACCTCCTCCACACAGATCGAGTAATACTCCGGCTTCGACGGTAGGTTGGCCCCAAAAATTGTTTTCACCCAAGGAGATTCGAATCTTAGACTTGATGAAAATACCACCAAGACCAAAACCCTTACCACTTGAGCCAACCCCTTGGGGTTTATTTATGTTCAATTCTCTTTTCTGCTATCATTAATTATATTAACACTCTGCATGTATGCTGTCAAACTGTATCCATATAAATTAACCTGTTTAGATTTCCAAGCCTTCACCAAACGCTAATATGATTTTAGTAGAGTGGATTCTCCAGGTTTTCGGTCATTAGGGTCACAAAAACAAAGCAAATATATATAGCAATCATGCTTGTGTCAGCAAAAAGAGAAAGAGAGAGATTACAAAATCAGCAAAAAGAGAAATCTGATTAAAGGGAAGGGTGTTAGTAATATCAACTAGAATGAGCCCATGCTCAGTGATATTTGTTGATTATATCTCTTAAGGTCAAAACCATTAGCAAGCACAGATCTAGACATGACATGCAAGAATACGCCCATAAAATCATACCTTTAACATATCTTCTTCTTCGAGTGTCCAGTACAGTCTCTTTCGCTTCGCACTTGGAAAAGTCATCTTTGTGCTGCATGTTAGAACAGCAAATTAACTTACCAATAATGGTTTGAGCACACCAAACACTACCATTAACTATTATTCTCACTCCATTTTCACATTCTCCACATTAAAACTCATAAGAAAATAGATTTAGATGAATAACTCACAAATGCTTAGGCGACTCTCGGGGGTTTTTCGCCTTTTTGGAGGCAGAAATCTTCTTATTCTTGGAGGGGGCAGCTTTCTCATTTGGTTTCCGAACATTTTTCTCTGGGGAGTTACTTTTCTGAGAGGATGATTTCCTTGGTGAATTGACATCCTGGGGCCGTGCCTTCTTACGAGCTCTTCGTTTGAAACGCCTTTTTTTATGTCGTGCTGAGAGTGTCTCCGTGTCTGTATCATTAGTTTCCAAAGGAACATTGGCATTTGAAGGAGCTATGGGTGCTTCTAGCTGCATTTGTTCTTCATCCTCTGTTTTACCTTGATTTTCCTCAGATAACTCAAGATCATCCTGTGATCCTTCTTTTGATGCATGAAGTGTACCATCCGCAAGCATCTCTTCGTTTACATGGCAAGCATTCAAAACCTCTTCTTGCCCTTCCTCCTCTTCAAAAATTCCTTCATGCTGACTGTCTTCCTCTTCAAGAATTCTCTCATGCTCACTGTTCTCTATTAGTTGTGAATCCTCTGCTTGTATTTTTTCTCCATCTTCTGCAAATTCAGACCTTGCTTCAGATATGGTTGCCTCTTTGGATTTATCTTTGATTATGGAATCCTGTAGAAGCTCTTTCCCTGGAGTAATCCCTCCTTCTCTAAAATGTACATTATCACTAGCATCGGGTGTAGAAGTATTTGCGCACGCTTCATTATCAACCACTATCTTACGTTGATGATTGCTGGCTAACCCTGCATCGCCCCTTTCATTTTGTTGATCCTCCTCATCATGCACAGATTCATTCTGGCCTCCACCATCATCACGCTGCCATGCCTCATGATCAGGCCTGCTTGTATTTCCCACATGTACTGATAAATCGGGCTCTTTGCTCTGAGATTCCCCATCTTTCTGGTTCTTTCCATTACCAGCCACGGCATTTTTATCTATAAAATTCACCAAAGCTTGCTTCGCAAACATGGCCTTTTTCCTCAATTGTCGAGTCTCTAGAATCGCTCTTTTGTACGAACAATAAGGGCAGTAAAAGTGTCCCAGATCATCGAATTTAGGGTTGCAGCACATGCACTTGTCGTGGAGTGCAACCGGGCAGCCAATTTCGCAACAAACCAACAAATCTCCACCTCTATTGCACCTTATACAAGTATCTTCCTTTATCCAATCTATATCCATACCATCAACAGTCTCGTCATTCAGATTATGAGCTGCATCGCAGGTTTCAGGCACAAGCCTTTGCATATAATCATCATCCTGTGAAAAGATACATACATTTTGACGATTTTCAAAAAGTGGAATATGGAATTTATAAATGAGTTATCTCTGAATTTTTCTTTGTAAATTGTATGCATATATGCGCAGCAGAACTCAGAAATGATATCGTAGAAAATACTAAAAAAAGAAAAAAACCTGATTGAGGAGAGGAAGTGCCCTAGCGGTTGCCGTGGTAGTAGTTGAGGTGGGGGGTTTAGGCCTACCCCCGCGGCGAGTCTTGCTTCTCATAATCGATAATTTCAATTTTCAAGTGGTCACAGTCCCTTCGTCTTCTCTTCTCTCCTGTCTTTGGAATTGCATTCAGACTCCGGAACGAAGGCCTCCCCTCCCAACTCATCTTGGCCCGAGTTCAACCCTATTGGGCCAATGAACTCAAAGCGTTCGAGCCCCCATTATAGATCCTAATTTCCCATATTATATTTGAAAAAGAAAAGTGAAGTCAATTTTAATTTAATTTAATTTTTGTTAAACGGGTTAAACTTATTTATTTAATTTGTTAATTTTATCTTTGGTTTGTGTTGAGTTCACGAGCTATATAAAAAAAATGTTATTCCTAAATATCATGTAATATATGAATAAGACTATATAGATAAACAATAACTCGATTTATTTAATTAATTATATCATATCTTTTAATCATAAGAAAATAGTTTTTCTCCAAATTGGGTCGGAGAAACTTCCTTCAACTCAATCTATAAAAATGACATGTGTTTTTTTTTTTTTAATAACATGTGAGATACACATAAGTTTTTAATATTATTTATTTCAACTTTGTCTCCGCTATTAAAAAAATATGTGCATCTCATATGTTCAAATGACACATGTCTTTTTTATAAATTAAGTTGGAGAAAGTTCCTCCAAACTCATAGGAAAATTTTGTCATAATCATAAGAGTAATGCTATAGACCATCTTTTTATCCTCCTAAAGCTAATGTGGCTTTCAAAATCACCATTTGATCAAAATTCAAGTATGATTCATCTAAAATTTAATAATGATTTTAAAAGTCACCTCAATTTTATGAGGATAAAAATATGGTCTCTAACATTTATGTCGAATTTACAATCCTAAAGAGCTATAATAGTTTATAGACTAAAAGATCCTTAATGTGGCATAAGATATGAACGTGGTTAGAGTAATGTTAGAGATTATTTTTTTATCTTCCTAAAATTAATGTAACTTTTAAAATCATTATTAAATTTTAGATGAATCATACTTGAATTTTAATTTAATAATAATTTTAAAAGCGCTGGATAAAAATTCGTCCCTAACATTACTCTATATATATATAATATATATATAAAAGGAAGCGTGTGGTCCTCGTGTGACGTGTCCTATAAATGACAATTAAAAATAATAAGATTGAGAGAGAGAGAGAGGAGAGAGGGTAGTCAATCGAGCGCGGGGTTCGCTGTCCTCCGAATGAAACGGGGAAAGAAAGATAGAAAATCTCACGTCGCGAGCTTTCAAAAGAAAGAGAAGTAAAATGTCATTCACGTCTGATAATAGAATATGTAGCCGACATTATTGGCGGGATATCGAGTGGCTGTGGCCTGTGGGACAAGGAATGCGTTCTTTTCCTCTTGTTTTATGAATCAAACCGCTTAGAGGTTAGAGCCCATAATTGCTGGTCACTGTTTCTTGAATGAATCGTCGTCATTCCTCCTCCAGATTTCCAGTTCCCCCCCTTTGCCTCTCTCAACATCAAATATTCTTTTTGGTTGATTAATTGTTTTGCGCTGAACCTACAAACCCACCTCTCAGTTTGACCAAAAACAAAAGAAAGAAAGAAAAAAAAATTGGGTTTGACCTGCATTTGTTGAATTGTCACAAGGTCAGTTTTGTTTTGCAACGGTTTACGCTTTGATCAGCCGAGAAGGTGACTGAGCAGTAATGCCCGTGCTCGGAGATGGAACTCTCATAGTCTCCTTGTTATTTTGGCCTAGATACACCTCATGGATAATCACGACAACAACAACAACAACAACAACAACAAAACGCCAATGGTTCGGATCCAATCCACTGTAGAGGTTCGTTTCTTTCTCCTCCTCCTCCTCTTCCTGTGTCATATATGTTGTTTGAAAGGCATTTGCTTCTTTTTCCTTGGTGGCCGCAGATGGGGTCGTTTGAAGAAAGATCGGTTATTGAGTTTGAGGATGAGAGCTTAGAGAGTCCTGCATCAATTCCTAGAAAGAAACATTCTTTTCATGCGGCTCCGCATATATCTGCCGATGGTTCAGACCATTGTTATCCAGAAGAAATTATCAGGAATAGCGTGATAGATAGCATAAAGATCGTGGTCTTCTCAGCCAAAATCAACTTACTCATGCCTTTTGGCCCTCTGGCAATCTTGGTCGACAAATTATCTGGCAATCATGTGAGTTGCCTTTATGCCTTTAACGCATTTGCACCTATCTTTTGTATCAATAGATGATTTTGCTTTATTCACTTTTCTCATCAATTCCATCTCAGAGTTGGGTCTTCTTTTTGAGCTTACTGGGTATTATACCTTTGGCTGAGCGTCTGGGCTATGCTACAGAGTAAGCTTTCTCGCGTCTTATCTATCTTTTGGAGCCTGACAGGCATGCCCGATAAGGGAAGAGGGCAAGGCATTCTAAGTTCACTAGCTTCCTTTTAACTTTACATGTATTTTGGATTGACAAATGACAAGTACTTATAAGGTTTGGGCTTGTTTTGATGCAGGCAGCTGGCTTGGTTTACTGGACCTACAGGTAATTTTATATATTGCCAAGTACCAGCCTAAATATCAGTCTCTTTCCATTCTCCACTTTTATATCTTTAAATTCCATTAAACGGAAAGTTCTGGTTTATATTGATCTGTAATGCAAGCTCTCAATATAACTTTTGTCCTTTTTCTGAACCCCTTGGCTTTGCGCATGGTTTTAAGCTTTGTTTCATTCTCAGTAACAGAGTTTTTGGCTGCCAGCATTTGCTGATCTTTGTGATATCAAAAAGTAATGATTGCAAAGTTTAAAGTAGTTGGCATAAAGTTATACACTGGAGCATTAAACTAATAATATGGGTATGGGGCTTCATTACTTATAATAGGGTAAAAATTAATCTTAATGTGTTGTCCCTAATGCTGTCTTGAAAATTTCACATTACACCTTAAATCTATCTATCCTGAAAGTTTGCATCAGTAGTTTGAGGTCTATTACATGGTATTGCAAGATGAGAGAACAATAATTTCCATTTCGTCCAAGAAATTTATTGCACCAGTAGTATGAATTAATAGATTCTCACGCTTTTTAAATATCCAAGGGTGTCATTACCATACTTTTGTATCACTACATGTTATGTGTTAATTTATATTTCTCTTTATCAACCTTTCTTTCAATAATCAGGAGAAGTCCCTCCTGTCACTAGACAATAAATCTGGACCAGATCATGCTAACAAGGATGTATTGACTATGCATTTTGGCATAGATAGATTCCTTGAACCATGTCTAGTTGCTTACAAAGAAGACTTAAAAATCCCATTCCCGTTATTTTGACTTCTTTGTTTTTTCTTTTGATATGGCACTGATTATTTACTGTTTTGGATAACCTGAGATACCTTCTTTTGAGCTTTGCAGTTGGAGGCCTTCTAAATGCTACTTTTGGAAATGCGACAGAATTGATAATATCAATTCATGCACTGAAAATTGGCATGATACGTGTCGTCCAGCAGTCATTACTGGGCTCAATTTTGTCTAACATGCTGCTAGTGCTTGGATGTGCATTCTTCGGTGGTGGACTTGTGTTTTTTGAGCAAGAACAAGTGTTCAACAAGGTACGTTTTTCACCATTCGAGCATATTTAGTCTTTGAAACAAAAGAATCATATTTAATACTTTATCATCTCTCTCTTGTATCATTCATGTTTTGGTTGACAATAAGGTTTAAATTAGTCTATTCTTATTCTCAGGGAGCTGTTGCAGTGGACTCTGGTTTGCTGTTGATGGCAGTCATGGGCCTTCTATTCCCGGCAGTTCTTCATTCTACACACACAGAGTTACATTTTGGGACGTCTGAGTTAGCTCTATCAAGGTTTAGTAGCTGTATTATGCTTGTGGCATATGCTTCCTATCTTGTTTTTCAGCTGAGAAGGCAGAAGAATGTATACGTCCCTGTTAGTGAGGTTGGTACTTTTGATATATTACAGGGGGAATTAATTTCTTATTTATGTGCTCTTTGCTTTTGATTTTTGAAATTGAATACGTTATACAAAGTTTATTGATATAAATAATACCCTGTCAATCTTCTACACAGAACTGGTTAAAATTTAATAACTATTGAATTTCTTGATATTCATATATTCTCTCTTACAATATTTATTGATTTGTGGGGATGATGAATTCCTTTTGTTCAAAACTTTTGCTTAGTACTTGATGCTGAATTTTTTGAATTACTTCTCTTGCTGTTTCTAAGTTCTTTTTTTTTTTGGATGAATACTTGTAGTAAGTTTCTTATAATTGCACCAGATCAACAAATTTCTCACATGTATAAGATAAGTTTGTACATTCTAACTGCATGTGTTAGTGTTATAGTAGGAAACACGAGTATTAGTTCCATTTAAGCATGTTTCTAATTTATTTTGATTTTGCCAAACAATTCACACTGGATGAGAACAAATAAGTTTTTGAATGGTTCACTACAAAGATACAGATCAAAGAAGAAGCATCATAATTAGTGCCCTTATGTTAACAGAAGATTGATATGAGTAAGAGAAATTATTTTGACATTGAGTAGTGAGGTTTTGACAGAATAGTTATTCGCTTCTTATATATACTCTTGAAAGCTTGTTAAAATTTCTCCTTTTATCTGTTATTGATGTTTTATATGACAAATGGCATAAATTCAGGGAGAGACTCAGATTGAAGGGAGTTCAGATGATGAAGAAGCTCCAGAGATCTCTAAGTGGGAATCAATAATATGGCTATCAATTTTGACTGCATGGATTTCGGTCCTCTCAGAATATTTAGTTGATGCCATAGAGGTGAATTTGTCCTGTGAATCTGTTCTGCTGTTCGATGTGATAGCTTTTTTGACACCTTCTATATATATCTTCTGCTTAGATATTGATAGAAGTAACTTCTGAAAATGAATGTAATTTTTTGAATTATTTCTCTAGCTGTTTCTATTTCTTTGTTTTAAATTTCTGTGTTTACCTAACTTATTATTGATCATTGGTGATTTTTTTTTTTTTTTTTTTTCTTATTGGATATCCAATAATTTTTCTAAACATGAAAAATCTTTTCACCTTCCTAGAAGTTTTTACTTAATTTGCATTGCTTTTTAATTGCATGTTTTCTCATATGTTGGAAGTTTTGAAGTTCTTAAAGCATGGAAGTTTTTATATAGTGAAGGGAATTGGTATGATTCATTTATACGGGATTTTCTTACAATATATGTTATTATGCATTCAGGGGGCATCTGTTTCATTAAAAATCCCGGTAGCATTTATTAGTGTTATTTTGCTCCCAATTGTTGGGAATGCTGCAGAGCATGCAGGTGCTGTTATGTTTGCCGTGAAAGACAAGCTTGTAAGTGCTTATCCTGCTAGTGTAATAAAACCACAATGACCAATCATACTTTTTTGATGTACTAAAGTTTAATTTTTACTCAAATGTCTTATGAAGGATATATCTTTGGGAGTGGCAATCGGCTCATCGACACAGATAGCAATGTTTGGGGTGAGTTCCAAATATTATAGCAATGATCATGTCTTTCTTCTTGATGCTGTTGCATTCTGATTTCTGAGTGCAACCTTTCCATCTTGTTCTTGCATTGATGTATACATTTTTCCAACCTGGAGGAAAATTCCCTAGCTTTATCCTCTCCAAAAAGTAATAATTTTTTTTTAAAAAAAAATGTAGAAGAAAGAATTCATAATTTAAGATGTTTTCTTTGTAAACTGAAGTATATTTTATCTTCCTCTTTTTGGGTTGCTGAAAATGTGTGAGGAACTGCTTCTTTTTTCCCCTTTGTTGATTGTGGCAGAACTTGGAATGGTTGTAGTGTTAATATGCAATATTCTTACTTGAGTCAGTCTGATCAATTTGCTAGTTTTCTAGATTGAAATGGTTTTATGAAGTGTTTGATCTGCTAGAAATGCTTAAACACACATCGTCATTGTCAGCATAATTGTTATATAAACCTTGTCAGTACCATGCTGTAGTCCATACTACCGGCAAAGGCACTCGAGATGAATTTTCAATTATTTATTTTGTAGGGAAGGTTTCTATATATTGCTTTCCCTTGCCTTCTTAATTTGGGTCAAGTATCCACTAATCCTATATAATTGTTTCTATAACTGCAGATTCCCTTTTGTGTGGTAGTCGGGTGGGTCATGGGGCGTCCTATGGACTTAAACTTCCAACTTTTTGAGACAGCTACGCTTTTCATAACTGTTCTCGTGGTAGCCTTCATGCTGCAGGTTAGTGAGTCAGCTTTTTTTTTGTTTCTTTTAGAGGGGTGGGGTGGGGGCTGCACTTATATGACTGCTATTGTGGGGAAAGATCAATTCATATTAATATTTCACAACGAATAGACATTTTCAACCCAAACGTATATGACAGATCCAATTCCATGACACACACATGCACAAACATCTTTAGTGCCTTTTGTCTGAAAATCTTTACTTTCTAGGGATTATTTATGTAATTTCATTTTGAGCTTGCAGGAGGGAACTGCTAATTACTTAAAAGGACTAATGCTCATTCTTTGCTACCTGATAGTTGCTGCAAGTTTCTTTGTACACATAGACCCTACATCACTAGGTGAGTCCTCACGTCTTGTCTCTGTTGAGTGATGAAATCCAAGTTCCAGTAATGTTGGAAAATCTGAAGAATATATTTGTATTGTTTCTGTTACTTGTTTATATTGCTTTAGTTATATTTCCAGAGCTCAAAAACTTGATAAATATGGGATATGATTTGGTTAAATATTTTCTGAAAAACTTCCCATTCCACTTGAAGACTTCTGCTAATGGACCTTTAGGTTGTCATCAAAATGCATAGAAATGCAATTACATAAATCACATCCAGATATCGAGTGGGAATGTTTTGTCTATCATGCATTTAAATCTAGTCCACGAGATTATGGTTCTCAGGTGTCCAATCAATTAATCCCCTAAACCAAGGAAGCGTAAGTGGAAATGAAAGAGTAGGATGAGGGGATAAGGGGGTTTGATACCAATTGATAGGCCCCAGTCAGAGTGTAAGGAACACAATAAAAATAAACTGATAATCTCCACTTTTAGGTGGGAGTCAAACCGCAGTAGAAATACATTAACTTGCTTCACACCCTAACCAGATGAACATGAAATTAGTTAAAGCATACCACTAACAGTTACTCCACTAAGCAGTAACCCACTAACAATTAAAGCATACCACTAACACAAGATAGCCCACTAATACTAACTCTCCTCAACGTCCTCTACTTCAACTTCCACCCACGTTGTGCGCGCCTTGCTATCACTTTTGTTATAAGTATTTGCATAAAGTCCATTTGTACCCATTTCATGATCATTTTTGTTTATAGAGTTACTTTTTAAGATCTGAATGTTATGGTTCCAATCTCTTATGCGACATATACAAATTTATTTTCTAAGAGGTCCATCTTGAAGATTAATTTATTCTTCGAAAACAAAATGATATCTAGAGGATATCCAGTTCCTCTCTCTCTCTCTCTCTCACACACACACACACACACTTATTAGAATGTTCGAGGTATTATAATTATTTCCTTTTGATGCTTAGAATAAAACACTGGAAATGTGGTTTTGCAGAAGATGAGGCCCCTATACCAAGTCATTGAAGCCATAGGATTACGAAGTGAATCTGCTAAAGCTCACGAAGTATTTTGTAGAGACTCCCCAAACTTAGTCAATTGTGAGTGACTTTAAGGTGGATGTTCTAAAGCTCTAGGTTTATATTGTCAGTGTATAGTGCACTATTCTTTCATGTGGTTGGCTACCGATTCTTTCTTGTCCCCCGAGGATTGCTATATAAAGAGAAGATGATTGGTTGTGGGCTCTAGTTTTTGTATTGGATTTAATAGTAAGTCAAAATGTAGGAAATCTCGGGGATACTAGTTTTTCTTCGGTCTTTGAAAGGTTTTGTTATTATATACTGTATACACAATTACACATTGGGAAATTAATATATATAGTGTTTTAACATAGTCAAAATGGGTTGCCATTCTGTCTTCTATCGGATAATGTTTCTTGTTCAGGCTTCTATATTTTGTACATGACTGTCCATGATTTATTATTATTATTATCAATTTGGAAAAAAAATCGAAATTAATGTTCTTGGAATTTTTTTTTTTTCTTTTCCCGTTTTTGGTGTCCTATCGAGAAAAAAAAAATTAAACAAATTAAAAAGTGATTTAAAAATGCCCTTAAAGTTATTTAAAAAATAATCATTTGAAAAAAATTAAGGGGCTGATATGAAAACAAAACAACCACCTCTTTTGGGTATTTTCAGTTTTGTTTTTTTAAAAAAAAAAAAAAAAAAAAAAAATCAAATAATTATTTTAATAACTTTAAGAATATTTTAAAAAGAAAAATCCAAAGTGTCTAATTTGACCGGCCATGGTAATATAAGAGCTCTAATGTTACCTTTTAAAGTTTGGAGGCATAAATAAAAAATATAATAGTAGATCTCAGCTGGTCAAAGTAACTTAGATTGCTGTATAGGAAAATATAGGGAACTTCGGCAGGAGACAATCTGGTTAATAGCTACGATGTCGACTGGGAAGTTACGAGGAACTTAGGCAAACGATGGGTGTCTCTCCTTTAGAGCTATAAGAAGAAGAGAGTAGAACAATTAATAGCAGCGAAAGAAGTAAGAATTCTAGAACTGTGAAAGTGCGCGTAAAGTCTTGTTGAGATGGTTCGAGCCTTGGAAACCATAGGGGATGAGAATGTTAGTAATCTATCCCTTGACTTTCTGCTACTCTGCATATTTGTTGTCTTTTCAACCATGTCAATGATAATTTTTGCATGTGCCGATGGTACAAATGTGGAAGAAGATGCTGCTAAGAAAAAGGAGGAAGAAAACAAAGCCAAAAGCAATGAGGTCACCGTTGGTTGTTGCGTTGGTGACTGCAGTGGTAGATGCAGTGGAAGTGGTGGCTGTGGCGGCGATTGAGCAACCATTAAATTCAGAACTTGCACTACCCTATTATCATTCAATAATATATTAATACACTCATCATCTTCTTCTTCTTCTTCAATAAGCTTGTAATTTGCTGATCAACCATATTCAATATCAGGAGATGTCCTGTTATTGATGCAAGCTGAATTCAATCAATACTACCCTCTATCTCTTATGGATTTTATTGAGTGTATGCCCTTAGACATTCATTGAGTAACTTGATGAAATAAAGATATAATGAGATGGCCGTAGTTTTGCGTTAGTGCATTCTCATTCGACTAATCAAATATTATTTTAACTATTCAGGATGTTAAAAGCGACGCAAAAAAAGCTGCATTGATCTCAAAAATGTATAAAAACATTTGGTGAGTTGCTTCAAAATTTGATGAGCACCATTTACTTATCAGAAATAAGTGAAAAGTACATTTTATCCCCTCAATATTTCACCTTTGTTTCAAGCTTACCTCAAATATTTAAAAGTTGACAATGTACTCTAACAAAATTTTTAAATTTTTAATGTAGTCATTACCTTAGCCTTTTTTTTTTTTTTTTTTTTTTTTCGGATTTCTTTAGCTAACATGCGCTGCATGTGCGTATTTTGGTGTAAGCTTTCCAAAATTGCCCACAATTACACACATAGGTCATGCCACCCCCAATTTGGCCAGATAGGGGTCACCAACCCCCCAAAAAAAAAAAAAAAGGCTAAGGGGGGCTTGACCACCCCCAAATGGCTTGACCATCCCCAAACGGCTGGATTGGTGGTGGCGAGCCACCATCGTGGCCCATGGGGGGTGGCCAAGCACCCCCAAGCGGCCAATGGGGGTGATTGTAGCCCCCCAATTTTTTTATTTATTTTATTTATTTTGGTTTATTGAATTGGTGGCATTTTTGGAATTTCTTAAACACACATGGGGCAAATTTGAAAATTTTAGACCAAAAAATGAATGTGCTTCGCATGTGAGCAATTTTTTTGGTCAAATTGGGCATAAATAGTTAATGGAATGGCTACATTGCAAATTTGTTATAATTTGTTGGGGTACATTGTAAACTTTTAAATATTTGAGGTCAAATTATAAATCGGGTGAAATTTTAGGGAGTAAAGTATAATTTTTCATTTATTATTTATTTATTTGTTTTTTGTAAGTCTGTTTGAGATTGCATTGAGAAGGTTAAAAAACTATATTAGACTAAAAAAATTGGTCTGTTTGACAAAAAAAAAAAAAAACTCAAAAAATAATTTTTTAACTTTTTTCTCTAAAAAAACCAAAATGCAAAGCTTTTTCTGACTTTAAAAGTTTTAAATTAAAACTATATTTTTCAAAGCAAACTCACACAGGCTTGAAACACTAGAAAAGAACCAAGGAAAAAGGAAAAAGGAAAAAGGAAAATTTCACAAATAGGGCAAACGATCTCGGATGATTGGTCGTTTAGCATGTTGTACAAACTACAAGTCGTGTGCTTCTTGGATTGAAACTCAAAATCAGCCAGCCTAGTTGCCACTCGCCTAGCACGGAATAGGACTCTCTCTAGATCAAATAAATAGGAGAGGTTTTTAGTTGATGGCTAGGATGGCCCTAGGAGAAATCTAGGGCCATAAATGTTATAAGTGTCCCACTAAAAATAAAAATATTAAAATATTATTTACGATTAACAAAAATGAATCAAAAAATAAGATATGAATGACCACCTTATCTTAACCATAGGGGTGGCTGCCCACCTCATTTTAGTTGGGGGTGGCCAGCTAAGGGTGGGTGAACCACCCCCAGGGCCTATGTGGAAGGCTTCGGCCACACCAGACCGACGAATCTAGGATGATCGAAGCCACCTCAAACCCAACAGAAAGTGGCTCACCAAGGCTCTTGGAGGTAATTCGGCCACCCCCCTTTTGCAAGATGGAGGTGGCCAAACCACTCCCATAGGCCATGGGGTGGTTCGACCACCCCCTGGCTAGCCATTAGGGGTTGGCCCAGTAGTCATTTACCCCTTATTATTATTATTATTTTTTATTTTTTAAATCATAAATAATATTTTTATTTTTAATGAGACATTTATCTCATTTATGGCCCTAAATTTCTCCTAGGGCCATCCTAGCCATAGGGACCTCTCCGGTCCATTTGGACCAGAGTGGATCCTATTCCAGCCCCGCACCATGTCATCATAATTTTTAAATTTTGATCGTTATAATTAAAATAAATAAAAATATAAAAAAATAAAGTAAAAAAAATCACTGCATTCCAAGCCCTAAGGGAAACGCTTCCGAGTGTGAGACTGGGGCTACGAGCCTTGATCCTTGGAGAGGCCAATCACTGCTATTGCTCTAAACGCTTTTAAACCTTATCGGCAATCCGGGAAGAAAAATTCAGGCTGAATAAATTGGAAATTGGATTTTGTGCCGCTCTCTGCTCTTTATCCAACAAACATCAATCGCAACAAAATGGTAAATTAGCTCTTCCTTCCATCTTCAAGCATCCTCAATTCAAGAGGAAACAATCTGCTTGCTTTTTTTTGTTTCAGTTTCTCAATTCTAGTTGCGCCTGAAGCTTTAAGTTTATTTAGGGTTTGTGCCTAAATAAGGCTACTGAAAATTTTCATCTAATTGATTTGAGTAATTAACTTTGCAAATGAGACTGACATAACCAAACCCTCCTTACCCTGATTCACATTCTTATATGCTACAACTGAAATAATAATAATAATAATATAAGATGTGATTTGTTATTGAGAGTGTCGATTTTATATTTTGTGTTGGCATTTTAGTCTGTCCGAGGAGGACGGGACCGGTTCCGAAGGGACTACCACCCTCTGAGATTTGAAGACAAGAGTAGCACCCGTAACACAAATAACAACAACAATCCGCCCTCCAGACACCTCTGGGTTGGGAATCTTCCCCATGGCATACTCGAGCAAGACCTCACCCAGCACTTCTTGCAGTTTGGAGAGCTCGAAAGCGTTGCTTTCCAGCCTGGCCGCAGCTATGCTTTCATTAATTTCAGGAGGGAAGATGATGCCATTAATGCCATGAGTGCGCTTCAAGGTTTCCCTGTTGCCGGCAACCCGCTTAGGATTGAGTTTACCAAGGCGGTTAGTCCTGCCCCCCCACCTTTTGTCTTGTCTATTACATTCTTAGACATGCTTTCCTTTCTCGGTGAAATATTGTGTATTATGTGTATGTGTGTATCCATGTATACTTTCCATTGTCAGTTAATGTTCAATTCATTTTGTCAATGCGCTAATAGCTGCTTCCTTTCATAGTTTCCAAACAAAAAAGTTAGCAAGAGAAATATTAGCTCAATTTAACCCACTTGTGTAATCTAACCAAACCAATGACAGCAATCCATGACATCGACAGTTAACAACAGCGCCACTCTCCAATCAATTAGTTATTCAATCAGAAACTGCGAAGCAGTATCATCAGATGTTTCAAACTCCAATGTTCATGAGCTGATTAATATCAGAAACCTTAAGTCTTAAGGATTCCTACCCAGGCTTTAATGTGCCTTCTATATCACAAACGGAAGAGGCATGCGACTTATTTGACTTTCTACTTTTATTCTGATGTGCTCATTCTCAAGAGTTCCAAATTTGATCTGGTCAGACTCTCAATAGTCTCAAAATTAACCCTAAAAAAGACATGCAAAGTATTTAACAGCAAATTAAAAAGGAAAGAAATGAAAAAAAAAATAAAAGAAATAAAATGATGCAAAGCAGTGTATCTTCCAATTTTCCAATGCATAATGACAGTACTGTTATCAGAACGAGATAGTAGAACTTTTTTTTTTTTTTTATAGCTGCATGCTTATCTGAGAATAATGGTCAATAGCAGGAAAGTTTTTTGGCTTGAGGTGTTGCTTAGTGTTAATGCCTTCAAATCACATGCAAGTTGGAGAAATTAATGTTTAATCATTGACTTTAAAGAACATCAGGGATATGCACCTGGTGCCCATTTTCATTAGCAGTGTATAAATACACCGTAGAAAACAAATTACCCCAATGAAACAACTCTGTCCCATTGTCATAAAAATCAGTTTCTCATGCGTACATTTGATGGGGAAGTAACTTCTCCTAAAACTGACAGATCATTGAATTTGCCTAGAAAATTAAAATCTCAAAAAACATTTCTTCCAGTAATCTTTAAGCATATTTTTAGTTGAAGATTTTATGTCGTGAGTACAGATTGGAAAAGGTCCAATTCACTTACACTCATTGTCCCAGTCACTGCCAATGGGGGAAAATTGTTTGTATTTGGCTGGCTTTACGAGGAACGCATCTGGACAAATGGCGTAGGAGTAGATTGATCCATTGTAGTGTTTATGGCCTTCAGCGTATGGCAGTAGATGGTGCTCTCTGTATTTTTAGCTAGGTATTTTAAAATCCTCCAAGACTATTGAGTGAACCTATATATACCAGAGTGGAAAGTGTGCCTTTGGAAAGTTTGGAATTGCTTTCCATGAGAAGGGTATATAATAATAGTTGAGATTATTAGTAGAGCTAGCATCCAGCATACACTAGTTGCTTATGCAAACAATTTTGACTGAAGTTCTTAAAATTTGTGTCTCCAAATTCCTCTTGTACCTATATGCACAACTGAATTCATGAGTGAAAGACATGAAATTTCATTTTCTAGTAGCTAGACATGGGAGGGACTAGATTTACAAAGTATCATTGCCACATACACTAGTTGCTTACGCAAACAATTTTGACTGAAGTGCTTAAAATTCGTGTCTCCAAATTCCTCTAATACCAATATGCACAACTGGATTCATGAGTGGAAGACATGAAGTTTCATTTTCTAGTAGCTAGACAGGGGAGGGACTAGATTTACAAAGTATCATGGCCTGCAAGCACAATATTGTTCCCAATATCCTAGTGCACTTGCTAAGTTCTCTGCATGGTTCACAATAGGTCCAATGTATCTTCAATTGGTATTTCTTTCTTTACTGTCAGATATGCACACATTTTCCAGAGTGACATTCGCCTGAAACATCCTTTTGTCCCACCAAACTAAGCAGAGTATCTTGTGTGTGTTAACCATTCATATTCTAAGATTCCACAATCACTGAATTACTTATTGGGTTTCTAATCTGTATGCACATTGAAATATCCAGAAGACAATTTATAAGATCATGAGATGCCCTACAAATCATGATTACATAGTTCATTAAGCTTAATTCCTTTAAGCATGTTCCATATGGCTGGTTCAAACGCATTGCAGTCGGTGACCACAAATGTTAGTGTAACTTACGTGCACGTTCTTTTACATTTATCTTGGCAAATTGTGGTCGTGGCTTTACGTTTTCTGGGTCATGACAGGACTGCAGCCTGTTCTGTTGCTGATTGATGAAAATATTCATTTTGATGTACTCACTTGAACTAATTCTAAAATTTATGGGGAATTATTAGATATGAAAAGATAAGGAGAAAAAGTTAAAAAGAATTTGACGATGCAATGCAAATGAGAAATGATATAAGATGTAACAAACTTGGTGCTTCATGCCTTAGGTGACAAGCAACTTTTAATAAGTAGTAGAAGGTTTTATTAAAAGAGGATGCTTCATGCTTTTGATAACCATCTATCATAATTTAAGTCTTTAATTATAATCATAAACTTAAACACAATGCAATTCTCAAGGTAATCTCAGAGCATTTTGTCTGTGACAGAACCTGAAAGTTTCAAGATAGGCCCCTATCTATTGAAAAAAGGGGTGTATACCATTCAGCAGTACATCATAGCCAGAGCAGACTGATATCTCTTTTCATATCTGAATCACGAGTGCTTACACCTGACTTCGGACTTAAAGAAAAAAGAAAGAAAGCACCTTGTAGGAAATAAACTTATCTACCAAGGTCCTAAATATATTAGCTCTGCGTAACCAATGTGCTGGAATGCCCTATTAGCTTTTCCACTAACCAATCACCAATAAATTCCATTCTAGAAGTGATAGAATCCTGCAGGTCATGATGCTTTCACAAAATTAATGGTTGCTACTCATCAGATATCCATCTCTCCCTGTTTCAAAATCTTGTATTGCTTGCTTTCATGTAGGACTCATCTTTGTGACCAGTCCACATCATTTTGAAATATTCAAGTAATTTGTGTATGATGTGAAAAAATATGGATCAGTATCCATGGAGTGAACTTTGCAGCGGAAAAGCTCTTTTGTTTCACTCTTTCTTCTAACTAATGCATTATGCCCATCTTTCTGAATGTATGGTAATTATAGTTGGGAATGGTGAGGAAGGAATGACATATGTGTGTGTGTTTTTAATGCCCTAGTGCATCTGATAATGTTGCTGTGGCAGCTAAGTTAACCTCATGGAAAGCATTTCAAATGCTTAATAACTGGCTTCCTTGCTTAGCTACATGGCCTATGATCCTCCTTTATCATTGATTTTCAATTCTATTATCTGATTGCTTTAATCAATAGCACTTAATTTTGTGGGTAAAAGGGTTGGAATCATAGGTTTATTGTTTCAGTTGTGCCAACCAAGTTCTTTTATTGGCACTAGTCAAGGTGGGAGGGAGAACCAGTGCTTTCCTAGCTTACTTACATTTTATTAGAGTCTTGGATAGGAAAGGGTTCATTTATTCGTTTAATTAACGTTTTAACACTTCCCTTCATACGTGGACTCAAACTCTCTCTTAATAAGTGAGGTTCGACACTTAAAATATTTAATTGAAATGGAAAGTGAAACTATGGAGTTAGGGTTGAAATCAGAACATCTACTCTAATACCATGTTAACTTGAGTTCGGACCTTTTCTCTGTACTTCACCTCTCATTTTAATTAAATATTCTACGTGTTGAGTCTAATTTATTAAGGGAAAGTTTGAGCCCATAAGAGAGGGAGAGTGTTAGAATGTTAATTAAATGGTTAAACTCATTTTTTCCTATCAACTTAAACTTTTAAGATAAAAGATGATTTAACAGTAGGAAATTGTCAATCACAAGTTAGTTGGAGATAATCCTAGTTCCTCTTGATGCAGGATGGAGGTTTAGAATATGTGTAAATCAGTAGAACAATTGTATGCCCCAAATGAATCAAGTGTTCTTTCAACCAAATTTTGGAGCATTTGTTTGCTTAGAAAAAGGAAATTAAAAAAAAAATGGACCATTTTTTTTTAAGTAATGCATATTATTATTATATGTGCACGTATTAAGGTTCTATAAAAGAGATAATCCCTGTTAATTAGTAAAAGAAGAACATAAGTCAACAAATTTAGAAAAGTTAGAAAAAATGAGAAAATATTATACGCCACTGTCATTTATAAAGCAATTTGACCAAGTTGTTCTTGAACTCTTCCACTGACGTCTCACGATCTTTAAAATATCTTGCCTTCTGCTCTCTCCATATGCTCCACATTATGCACACAATGGATATCCTCCAATCGGCAAAAATTGAACGACTAATTGATCTCGCCAACAATCTGACAACTCTATCACCCTTATAGGCATGACCTATTCTACTCCAAGAAGGCAAAAAATTGCACTCCATAATTCTCTCGCCAATTCACAATAGAGAAGAAGATGATTGTTGGATTCTCCACTCCTCTTACATGTACAAAACGATTCCACCACTATTACTCTTATTTTGCTCAGGTTATTTAAGGTCAGAATCTTACCAAAAGTTGCTGTTCATACAAAGAAACTTACTTTCAATGGAACAATGACTTTCCAAATACTCTTTCAAGGAAAGATGAACCCCCTGAACTAGATAACTCATGAAAAAATGACCTCACTTCAAACTTCCTCTTTGAAGGGATCCACCAAATACGATCCTCACCACCTCTTCTCAATATGAGAGAATAAAAAAAACTAAAAAAAAAAACTCAATCACCAAATCTACCCTCTAATCCTTTAGAGATCTTATAAAAGATACATTCCATTGAATATTACCATTGGAAAATTGCAAATTATCCATAACCCATGCCTCCTTACAATGAGCAATGCTAAACAATTCTGGAAAAGATTCCTTTGGTGGTTGATCCCCACACCATAAATCATACCAGAACCTAATCTTAGTTCCATTTCCCATTTCATTTATGACAAATATCGAAAAAAACTCCCCACCCCCTCCTAACATGCTACTAAACACCAACTCCAAAGGGTCACTCTACCTTGTTAGAACACTAATTGCCACTCATACTATCATATTTTGCTTTGACCGTCATTCGCCACAAAGCCACACTCTCCATAGCGTAACGCCATAACCACTTACCCAGCAATGCTTAATTAAACTTTTTTTTTTTATAAATAAAGCAATTTATTAATAAGCACAAAGGGGCTCAACCCTAATAAGCATGATGTATATAAGAGATAACCCCTACTAATGGTGGAAAGACGAACAAAAATACACCAGCAAAGTTAGAAAAAAGTGAGAAATTTAACGCCTCTGTCCATATATAAAGCGTTTTGACCAAGCTCTTCTTAAGCTCTTCCACTGCCATCTCACGATATTCAAAAATATTGCATTCCATTCTCTCCATATGCTCCATATTAAGCATAAAGGGGACATCTTCCAAACAGCTAAAACTGAACGACTTCCCAACTGACGTCGCTAACAATCTAACAGCTCTATTACACTTCTAGGCATAACCCATTCTACTCCAAAAAGGCAAAACAGTGCATTCCCAATTTTCTTGCCACTTCACAATGGAGAAGAAAATGATCTATAGATTCCCAACTCATTTTACACATGCAACATCATTCCACTACTATTACTTTCCTCTTCGTCTAGTTATCCAATGCCAACTCTTTCCAAGAGTTGTTGTCCATACAAAGAAACTCACTATCAATGGAACATGTACTTTCCAAATACTCTTCCAAGGAAAAGATGAACCGTCCTATCTAGATAATTCTTTATAAAATGGCCTTACTTCAAACTTTCTCCTCTTTGAAGGGATCCACCAAATATGATCCTCACCACCTTGTCTTAATTTGAGAGAATACAACACATCATAAAATGCTATCACCAAATCCACACCCCAATCCTGTACAAATCTAATAAAAGATAAGTTCCATTGAACATTACCGATAAAATCTTACAGATAAGCAATGCGTGATTAACTTTAGTCAAGTTTCTTACCCCCAATCTACCAGTTTGTTTTAGAGAACAAATCTTTGACCATTTAACTAAATGGAACTTAAACTCCTCATCTGAAGTTTCTCAATCCTATTGGCCACTCCAATTGGAACAGGAAACAAACAACAAATAGTAAGTGGGCAAATTGGACAAAATACTTTTGATCAAGGTCAACTTACCTCCCTGTGACAAATATAGCCTCTTCCAACTAGCCAACCGCCTCTCCATTTTTTCAACAATGCGGTTCTATATAAAAGTAAACTTGTGTGGTGCACCTAATGGGAGACCCAAATATTTCATTGGTAACAAAGCCATCCTACACCTAATAATTCTGTCTAAACTTTCTACATCATCCACCTCACCAATTGAAATGAGCTCTTATTTTGATAAATTAATCTTTAACTCTTACTTATCAAAAAAAAATTAATCTTTAACTCTGATACCGCTTCAAAGCATAAAAAGGAATCTTAGGTTATGAAGATGTTCTCAATTAATCAATGTGTTATCCGCAAACAACATATGTGACAACCATTTCTACATTATTTTTTGACCCCCAATGAAAACCATCTAAAAGCCCCTTGTCCATTGTGGTTGACATCCTCCTACTTAGAGTCTCTATAACAACTGCAAAAAGTAGAGGGGATAACGGATCACCCTTGAGTACTACTAAAGATACTAGAGGAAGCTCCATTTATTAAAATGGAAAATCGTACCGTAGAAATACAAAATGCTATCCATGCTCACCATTTCTCCCCAAAACCACTTCTCTTCAACAAATACAACAAAATCTCCCAATTCATATGATCATAAGCCTCTTCTAGATTCAACTTGCACAACAAGCTTGGAACACTGGATTTGAGTCGGACTGTCAATACACTCATTTGCAACCAAAACTGAATCCAGAATCTGTCTTCTCTTAATAAATGCATTTTGCAAATATGATATGATCTTCTCCAACACCTGATATGATCTTAGTAAATGCATTTCAATTTGTTCTCTAGAACCTTAGATATTATTTTGTAGACACCACTTGCTAGACTGATAGGACAAGAATCCTTGATATCTACGGCACCAACTTTCTTTGGGATAGGAGATATGAAGGTTGCGCTAATGCTCTTCTCAAAACTTCCTCGACCATGAAACTCCCTCATATTGCTACAATATCCTCTTTTAGAACTTCCAAACATGTATGAAAGAAACCCAAAGCAAACCCATCAGGGTTGAATTGAAATGTGTTTTGACTCTCTTGTTTGAGGATCCATTTTGATATTGGCAGGGACAGAATTGTCCCGTAATTTGGCATGTGAGAGGACGATTTTAGGACGGATCATTTGAAGAATTTTCTTAGTATGTCGGTGAAACACAAAAAACAGAAGCCAAGGGTGTGCAAGTTCTAGTTTTTCTTTTTTTTTTTTTTTTAAAAAAGAGTTTACGAAACAAAACCTACTCATTTTGGGTTTCCCTTAAACTACACAACACCCCCCCCCCCCACAAAAGAAAAGAAAAAGTCCTTTTGATTGTAAGCTCCAGTTATCTCGCTGCTTGCTCTTCCTTTTGTTTCTGAGGCTTGCTTCTAATCTTCTTTTTGGGTGCTATAACTCTTTGAACAGTAATATGCAAAAATGGAGGTTAGGTAGTTTATGAAGTTTACCATGCCATAGCAAAAAGAGAGTTTCTGTACTCATGGTTGTAGCAAGCACTCAAATGCATTCTGCCATTGCCCCAATCGGCTAATTGCTTTTTTTTATGCCACTATGACCAAGCAAGCAAAAATATATATGAATTTGTTGTGTCAATTATGATGTTGATTACTTATACGTGAAATCTGAAGTTGACTAATGGTTCTCATCCTTTAGTTTGACATGCTGCATCTGAATCACTTCTCTTGCCAAATACCATTTTTTTTTTTTGATAAGTAAAGTCAATGTATTAAAAAGCGTAAGGGGCGCAACCCATGTACACAGGAAGTATACAAAAGAGTCTACTACACAAGTTTTAAGCTGAAAAAGACGCACAGAGATCTAGAAATTCCGCAAGCATTGAAGCTTGCGAAAAATACCCCAAGACCCTCCATGAGAAAAGTGTTTGGAGCACCCTTTTCTTCAATTCTATAATTCTCATTTCACGATCCTCAAAATTCCGTGCATTCCTTTCTCTCCATAAGCACCACATTACACACAAAGGGGACAACGGTGTATTTTATCCTCCCCACCATACCTTACCTATTGGGAATACAACATTTCGAAAAATCTTGAAACCTTCTCTAGTTCCCAATCATGAGTAGGCCAAATAAAACTTACATTCCAATAAATAGCACCATTTACTATCTCCATATTCTCCTCCACCCATGCCTCCTTTACACATGCTATATTGAACAAAGCGGGAAACAAATTCTTCAGTGATACCTCCCCACACCACACATCCTTCCAAAACAAAACTCGAGGCCTGGTTCCTACCTTGAACCGCACATGTTGCTTAAACTCATCCCACCCCCTTCAGATATTTTCCACATTCCCACCCCATACGACCCTCCTACCTCCTTGGAACACCAGTCACCACTCATCACCTCATATTTAATCTCCACTAATTTCCTCCGACACGCATCTCTTTCATGTGCAAATCTCTACAACCATTTTCCCAATAAAGCTCGATTAAATTGAATCAAATTCCTTACCCCTAATCCCCCCGCCTCCGTAGGCATGCAAATTTTGGACCAATTTACCAAGTGGAACTTGAACTCGTCACCTTCACCTTCCCACAGAAAATCTCTTTGTATTTTTTCGATCCGCTTCGCCACTGTCACTGGAATTTGAAATAGCGATAAGTAGTATGTGGGTATGCCAGATAGTGTACTTTTGATCAATGTTAGTCTCCCACCCTTGGATAAATACATACGCTTCCACCCTGCCAACTTCATCTCCATCTTCTCTATGACCTTATTCCATATAGATGGGTCCTTATTATGAGCCCCCAAAGGTAGCCCCAAATATATAAACGGCATCGAATCCACTCCACACCCATGTATACTTGCCAATCCTTCTACATCTTCCACCTCACCTATAGGAGCAATCACAAATTTTGATAAATTTATTTTCAACCCCGAAACCACTTCAAAACACAACAACAAACATCTCAAGTTCTGAAGTTGTTCCACCTTTGGCTCGCAAAAGATAATAGTATCATCTGCAAATAATAAGTGCAACAATTCCACCTCATTATGCCTCGAACCCACCGAAAAACCAGCCATAAGCTCTCTCTCCGCCATTGCCTTCATCATCCTACTAAATGCCTCCATCACTAACACAAATAATAAAGGGGACAAAGGATCCCCTTGTCTAACTCCTCGAAAGCTACTAAAAAAATCCGCCGGTGTTCCATTAATGAGCACGGAAAAACGTACAGTAGAGACACAATGATGAATCCAACCTCTCTACCTTTCCCCGAAACCGCATCTCTCTAACATGTATAATAAAAAGTCCAAGTTGACATGATCATAAGCCTTCTCCAAATCCAACTTGCAAATAAGACCCGGTTCCCTAGCTCGAATCTGGCTATCCACACATTCATTCGCCATTAAAATAGAATCCAATATTTGCCTACCTGGTATAAATGCATTTTGTGTATGTGACTCAAGCTTCCCCATTACTGAGTTCAACCGTCTAACCCAAACCTTCGAGATTATTTTATACACCCCGCTTACCAGACTAATAGGTCGAAAATCCTTTATGTCCACCGCCCCAACTTTCTTTGGAATAAGTGCAACAAATGAAGCATTAATGCTCTTCTCAAATTTACCGCTTTCATGAAATTCCTTGAAAACTGCCATCATGTCCTCCTTAAGCACCTCCCAACATTTCTGATAGAACGCCATAATAAAGCCATCAGGTCCAGGTGCTTTATCACCCTTCAATTTCCTCACCACCGCCCAAACCTCTTCTTCCTCAATTACCATATTTAAGGTAATCCATACGAACCCATATTCCTGCAACCAGTTGTATGGTATCTTTGTGAGTATAGGAAATTGTATCGTAATGGATGAGATACATAATATGATGTGAGGTTATTGGTAGAACTAATAACTTTGTTTGAGCGAGTTCTGTTGTGTGATACTCATATGGTCCTACGCTTATATTTATCGAGAATTGTGTGGTAAGCCTAATGGTTTATAGAAGTGAAGTGGCATATAATATGCAGATTGCACAACTTTATTGTATAAAATATTAATCTCTATTTGGTATAGGGAAAAATGTAAAAATCAAGTAACAGAATCATTTTTTTTTTTTTTGATAAATATATGATTCATTAAAAAGTGCAGAGGGGATAACAGAATCATTAATATTGGATATTTTATCAGATATCCAAGTTTCATGGAGTTGTGGACTGACATATAATCGTGTTCACAAATATCGTTCCTCTGATGAAATTACAGAAATGTAGATATTGACTTCAGTTACCACTTCAATTGTTGCATTAATTGACAGACACAGAAGTGTGGAACTGCAAGAAATCATGGGGTTTAGAAGCAGCACTGCTTAATACAAACTTGTGATCACAGTTCCATGAATCCTAATTGCATTCCCCATTGTGGGAGGATCGTCCTTTCTACTCCTGTTCACATCCTCTGTTTTTATCCTCTTGTATTCAAGATTCAAAATAAATCCTTTTAAATCTGCAATGTGGGTATCCTGCATCAAATTTGTTTCTATGTTATTGGTAATTTGGGTATTAGCAACTGAATTTTTTTAATGACATGGTCTGTGGTATGATACTGTTTAATCCAAATGTGGGACCTTGCTACTCACGGGGCTTTGTTTCAACGAATAGGTAAACCACTACGCCGGTAGAGGTTTGTCATCCGTCTCCATCTCTTATTTTCTTCCCTACATATATTACAGGATGAAGCCAATAATTTTCGTTTTGGAAATCTTTGACAACGCCCTGCAGTTGTACGTTTTGACTTCCCAATGTAAAAGTTTTAACATAAAATTATTCTCCATGTGACTCTTTTTGAAATCTCAAGTCTGCACATGTAGACAGTTGCTTGATGTCAAAATTTTTGTGGTTTGACTTGATTAAATTGAAATTAATTTTCCATTTATTGAAGCTAATGGGGCATTCTTTTGTAGCATCACATTGCCATTTCTCGTCTAATTGATCATCTATGGGTTGTTCAAATTATAAATCAAGATTTTTCCCCCTTTTCCTCTTCTGCTTTTCTTTTCATATTTCAATGGTGGTTAAAAATTGGTGGCATGTGCGAGCTGGTGGAAAAGAATGTTGACATACCTTTAGATGGTGCTTGGAGCAATTATTGGGTCTTTGTGCTTGTGTACATCTTTCAATTGCTTTCAGTGCCTATGGATGAAATTCAGCGTGAGATTAACAATACAAATTTGTGGTCGGTTAGTTATGTGTTATTAATGGTGGGGCATTTGATTTTTCTCTGATCAGAATTCATTCATTCAGTAGAAGGTTTCCAGTTGTTCTAGTAGTACAAATGTCTGTGCTCACTGTACTGGAAGCAGGCAGATTAAATGGTAATTTAACCAGGGAACTGGGCACTTCCAATTTCATGAGCTTTGTGCGATTTATGTTCCTGATTTTTTGCATAAGACTCCTTTTTCACCCCTTTTAATGGGGAATTAAAGAAAATCATGCTTCTGGACATGGCCTCCTCAATTGTGGATCATGCTTGTTTGACAGCGGAAAAATGCCTTCAGCCATTTTGAATTTATTTGCCACTAGTTATCTTCTTTTAGTCCTTGTTTGTGGTAAGTGTCCAACATAGATGTGAAAAAATTCTCTATTCACTCCTGACAGGGAAACACAGGCAAACCATTGTCATGACATGGTACCTTCATGAAATGAGGAGGATGTTTGTGCTGACAGTGCGAAAGAGGTGTCAAATTGCTCCCCTGAGCTCCTCTTCAATTTCTTTATAGAGTGATTAGCGTGTTTATGAATACATGCTAGTTGTCTCCTCTGAGTGCTTGAACTTGTTATTGATCTTATAGAAGTTTGTAAATGTCTCTTGAGCTGATTAATTTGTTTAAATTCACGTTGAACTGTATTTGATTGGTCTCATATTATACTTGAACTTGATATTGTAAGTTGCATCTGGATGGGCTGACACATCGAATAAAACATGAGGATTTGCTGTTTCATGTCTATGCAGAATTTCACTTTATATTAGTACTTGTTAGTAATTTGGGTACTTTGTGCTGAATATATATTCTGCTATCCCTAATATACTCGAGGCCCAGCACCAATTATTTTATTGTGAGATCATCAATTCTATTAGGATGAAGATTAGTTGCAATTCTTTTGTTTCTTTCGGATGTATGCCGAAGCATAAGGGCGACTCATTTTTGACTGCTTGGAATACGGGTTGGTTTTTGCACTCGAACTTGATGAGACCTTTTAATCACAGGATAAGTCATCAGCATCATCACGTGATGAAGATTACTCTCAACGTCAAGATGAACAGCGCTCAGTATTGAGAGGATCTCCTTTCTCGCAAAGGGAGTTTAGAACACGCCATGCTAGTCCTGATCCTTTTTATCTTGACAAATCCAATGTGAGTGATAAAAATGTAGAGCCTAGTTCAGTTTTATGGATAGGGTTTCCAGCTTTATTGAAGGTGGATGAAATGATCTTAAGGAAGGCTTTTGCACCGTTTGGTGAGATTGAGAAGATTACTGCATTTCCTGGTCGTAGTTATGCCTTTGTTCGATTCAGGAGCGTAATGTCAGCTTGCAGGGCAAAAGAAACTCTTCAGGGAAAATTATTTGGAAATCCTCGTGTACATATTTGTTTTGCAAAGAGTGAAACTGGCTCATCCAACAGCGGAAGGAGCTCAATGAATGCCCCTCCTTCCCCACCTTCCAAGTCAAATGTTCGCCCGGTATCTTCTGGGAACTTTCGGCAGGATAGGAATTTTGGGAGCTTAACTGGAGATCTCGGCATAAGTTCTCCTCAATTTTTTCCAGATTTAGATGCTGGAGATACTGATGCCTATAGTTTTAATAGGAAGCGCTCTTCATGGACAGATGGAAATAATACATTTGAACAGAGAAGGTTTGGAGAAGTGGGGTCTGATCTAGGATTACTAGAGGATATTTATGAACATAGTCCTACAAGAGAGAAACGTCCTCAGTTACATGATTATTCTCAGACATTTCCTCGAACAAGTCCATCATATGAGGATCCATGGGACTTGCCAGAAGATGCCCATTTCTTTCATGGAGCCAAGAAATTGAAGACTGGCTCCTTTCTGCCCGAAAAAGACCTTCCAGAGCATCCTTTTTCTGATTTTGAACAAGAGACACAAATCCCAAAGGTATTTTCTGATTTTTCCCAACCTGAGGCCTTTGATAAAAACTTTGAGGCTGTACCCTTTGGGTATAAACAGACCCCTGATCACAGACCAAATGTAGCTCTACCTCATGCAGATAGGAGTGATCATTGGGGAGAATCTTATGATAATTTCAAGGTGGGCTCTGGTTCTCTGCCATCAAATCCTATTGAAGAAAAAAGATTCACACCTGAATCCGATCAATCTTCTTTGAATGAATGGAAATGGGAAGGGACTATTGCAAAGGGCGGAAATCCTGTCTGTCGTGCTCGCTGCTTTCCTGTCGGAAAAGTCCTGGACATCATGTTGTAAGTAGTTAATAATGTTCTTAATTGGAAATTTGTGTTTTGTTGTCATTATAAGCTTTAAACAGAACCGAGGGTGTGGAAAGGGCTTCTAGTTGACTGTTACTTATTCTCTTTTTGAGCTTTGACAACATCCAATTGATTACTTCCTCCTCTTGCTGCTTCCTCTTTATGTAGTTACGTGAATGCATTGATTTCCACCATCGTTTTAATACTTTATTTGCATGTAATATCTGTCCATTTAAGGTGCATTTTGGTGCCCCATGGAAATGAAAAATGTCTATTTTGTTCTACATGGCATCCGAGTGTTCAATGCATATCATGGTTTTGTCCATGTTTCTGGCTGCATTATATACTGGTCAATGTATCATATAATATTGTCTAAAATTAATTGAGTGTGGACAAACTGATTTTTTTTTTTTTTTTTTTTAAATTTATTTATTATTATTTTTTTATTAGCTTACCACGTTTCATTGAGTTCTGGATTATTTCTCTGAACTTCACATGTATTAATTAATTAAAGCGGACCATATTTGATTAAATTTGACTTTCCAGATTTGGCCCCAATTTACCGAATTTGGGGACAAATTTTTCTATATCATTTCCATAGTTTAACTTTGTCTGTATCCTGTTTCAGATGCTATTGAAACAATATGAATATGTTTTAGAGGATTTATAGAATACAATAGTATGTTTCAATTCAGTGGAGAATTCAATTGCAGCTTAGTAGCTGCGAAGACTTTAGAACTCGGACCAGAGTTTACAGCTGCTCATATTTTCTCTTTTTTCTGCCTAGGTGCTGAACTACCACTAAACTCACTGTTAACACTATTATTATGCTGCAGGCCTGAATTCCTGGACTGCACTGCAAGGACTGGTCTAGACATGCTTTCAAAGCATTACTATCAAGCAGCTAATGCTTGGGTTGTCTTCTTTGTACCTGAAAGTGATGCTGATATTGGATTCTATAATGAATTCATGCATTATCTTGGAGAAAAACAGCGAGCAGCAGTTGCTAAGTTGGACGAAAAGACTACTTTGTTTCTTGTACCCCCGTCAGAGTTCTCAGAGAAAGTACTGAAAGTACCTGGGAAACTGAGTATATCTGGGGTTGTTTTAAGGTTAGAGCATTCCGGTTCCAATTTTGGGTCTCTTCACCATCAAAATGAGAAGAAAATTACAAATTTATTACCCATTAAAGAGGATACATCATTTACAAAGCCATCAACACCTTTGCTACCTATTCATCCTTTAACATCTTTCCAAGATTTGGGTAAATCGGGAGTTCCCAATATGTCTTTTTCAGGGAATGTGGTTACATCAGCTCCACCTGGATCATCTTCAGGTTCTGCTTATGCTGTCAGTGGTTTATCCGACTCTTACAATGAAAACAGGCACGACTATCAACTACGTCAGGGAAACCCTATGCTGCGACAAAATTTCTCTTCTCACCATCTTCATAATTCAATGTCTGGTAGTACAAGTGTACCATCACAACCGTCCAATAGTGCTGCTGTTTCTGTTGTGCAGGAGCATCATTCAGTCCTGCGAAACACAGTGCAAGATACGAGCTCTAGTCATTATAAAGGTGGAATTTCTGGTATTTCATTATCTGGAAATAGAAGGTCGTCTCTTCAGGGAACTCAAACTTCAGCTTCTTTGTCGCTGCCTATGACGGCCCTGCAATCAGATCAAATTGCCCAGTTGGCATCATCTCTACTTGGTCAGCAGAGGCAGTCAGGGAGCACCCCACATATATCTGTGGGTGATGAGTTTAGGCAGATAAACACAATGAATGAATCTGACAACTCTTTACGAACATCCCAGAAATATGTTTTACATAATAATTCGGTGAGGTCTGAGCTTTCAGCATCGCAGTTCAGTCAAGTTCAACAGTCGCAGCAATTGCAACAGCAATCCTCAAATGTGCCTGCAGTGCCTCACATGGTTCATAGAGAGCTTCAGACAGGGGCTCAGGGAAATCAACTACTACAAAACAATAGTGCACAGGAAGAAGCAGAGGCAGATCCTCAGAAACGACTGCAAGCAACATTACAGCTGGCAGCTGCTCTTCTTCAGCAAATCCAACAAGGGAAAGGAAGTTGACCAGCTCTGGAAACGGAAGTTATTTTCTACATGTCTATGCAAAAGAATCTTGGGAATTACAAATCTGTATAAATTGCAAATAGTTTCTGGGTTTCCCTGATCAGCAGCTCACTGGCGGCATCTTGTTTTGTTTTATTTAATGACAATGCTACTCGTTTTGTATTTTCATTTTGACTTAACTGACTGATCATCTAGTATTTATGGCCACTTCATTTTTAGAAATTGAAGCTGCTAGCTTCCCTTCCTGCTTTGTTGTGTAAACTCATGATGTGAATATCGTTTTGGCTTTCTATCTTAATTAACGTTATGATAGGTAATTGTTCTTTGTCTGAATTAGCTATGCAATCATTACTTTTAATGGTGAATCCTTTGTTTTATGAGGATCTGGGCTGACCTACACGTTTACTATGGCAAGCACATAAGTTGATTTATTTAAGCTGTGGGGGTGAAAGGCCTTTGAATTATGAAGGTGTTGTGAAGAAGGAAATAACAAGATAGCTAACAGGATCCCATTGATTTTGTCTTCACAGCTGTGCATTATTTCCAGCTGCGTTGAGTAGTATGGATTAGTATCTCTTGTTAGCTATTAAGCTCAAACGGAATAGGTATAAATAATCATGATAACAAGAAGCATGCCAGAGGTTTAGTTTAAGTGGCTAAAGCTGTATGTTACATTGTTTGAATGTAATAAATCGTAACGCGCTGATGAAAGGATAAAAATGATGCCTTGGATGGAGGGTAGGGTGGTAAGCAGTTAATCAGTTATATGCTATCCTACACCAGCAAAAGTTTCTGCTTTCCATTATATCTGACTAGAACGACCAAAGTGTCATGTCTTGTAAAGTTACAGACCACTTGTAAGTGTATTCCTAAAAGTCCTACATGAGAAAGGAAGGGATGAGGAAAAAATTTGGCAACAAAATACACAAATGAGAAAATTTACTTCAATTTGATTTCTTGAGAAGAAGCAGAAATTTGATATGCAATATAGACATACACAAAAAGAATATAATGAAGCACCTACCAAAAATTATTTAGTGCTATACTATGAACTGATACATGAACTTGTCAGTTGGGAGGTACCAACTTCTAAACAAAGAAAAAGGTAGACGGATCTGTTGCATTTGCTGTGTCTCTACAAAGAATTGATCGAGCTTCAATTACTGAACGAGGGGGCTCAATATCTTTCTCTTGCAGGGCATTTCCTTGCAATCGCTGCATTTGCGAAGCAAAGATGTCATCCAATATCTACAAATCAAAACAGAATCATATGGTTGGAATATTTGTAAAGAAACATTGTACGTGAGACATAACTACAGTAGCACAGCACCAACCACAAACTTAAGCAAGCCAAAATGCATCATGGTCTTGAACATAACCAGAATGCAATCCCCTTCTATTGACATGTAGAGAGTGTTTCTGGATATGATCCTTGCTGAAATGTAATCAACCAATAGTTCCAACTCAGTCCAAGGATTAGAAGGGACCGATCTTAAATTTACTTACCCCGAGAGCATAATAAGATCCATTATACCATACTCGATTTTCCTTCCTGTCTTCGAGAAATTTCAGAACAATCTAGTACAAACAATTGAAATTGGAAGTGCATTAGATTTGAGAAGAAATTCAGTAAACCTGGTGTATATACTAGGATTCTCTTCACCTGTCCCATCCTATCCCAGAATCCACGGCAGGTTGCAATGAATATCCAGCTTGTCAAAACCCCGTGCAAGTTGGATATAGAGTCAATGAGTTGTGAACTCAGCATTTGCATTCTTTCACGGACCTCAGCCTCTCCATCGTCTTCCTTTGTTTCCTCCAGAATCCTTTTGAGCCGTGTGTTACGATTAGCTTGCATCTGATACAATCATTTTCAAAGAAATTACAATTATGTGGATTAGTTTTTCATTTGTTTGGAACACAGATTAGGGACATAAGAAAGAAGAACAAAGTATCAAAATTCATTCACGAGGGCTAATGACCTAGTTCTTCTTTGTTAGTAATACACTCGTTAGAGGTGGCTATCTGTTTAAATGGTTGTTAAATATTACGGCAATTAATACAAAGACCTTTGACTTTGGGTAGAATTCAAAGGTTATTGGATTGTCAATAGAGCTTACGTTGCTTATGAGCTTCCCTACTATTGCCTGCAAGTAATTCTTGTATTTTGTTCTCAAGAGAACTGTGATCCCATTCATCTGCTCTCCAAACAGTGACTTCTTATCTCCCCCAACTGGCAGATATGATGCCCAAGACTTTAAGATTTCCTCCACTCTACAGTGCAGGACATCAAGAATTCTCTTCATGGTGTTCAGAAAAATTCCTAACTGAACAAAAAAAAAAAAAGAAAAAAAAGAAAAAGAAAAAAAGTAAGATACATGAATATACAATGAACTTCAAATCCTATATATTCACATACAAATATCAACATGTCTCTCTGCTTGTTACTGGCTAAATTTGACCACAGTTCAATTCAAGCACCTATTCAAATTCCTGGTGGCCAAAAATTAATACCATAACATGGAATATCTGCATGCAAAGCACACTCACTTGATTAGGAACAGAATAGATTGTCATTGATTGTCTTCTTGTGAGCTTCTGAACCTGCATATTAAGCTTCTTCTGGATGCTATCTTTCAAAGGAGTCAATATGTCATTATATTGCTTCTCCAGCGCCTTTATGATTGCTCTTTCCACATTTGCAACGGCCTTTCAAAAATCACAAAAGCAATTGCAATGTTTCAGCAGATGCAAGAATATTGTGCGTCAAAGTGTGTATGCAGAAGTGCTTAAATGCATACAAATATGAGCTGAAATCTGTAAGCACGTATCTCTAATTTTTTTTTTCTTGGGGAGGGGGGGTTGTGGGGGTTGGGGTAGTGTGGGAGTAGAACTTACATTTTCCAAAATCAATGAGTACTGAGGCCATCTATTGATTATTACTTCATACTGAATAAGGGTGTCTCTAATCTTCTCATACATTTCCTCAGCAAATGGTGAGGTGGAATGATTTGTCATCACACCACACCATGGCACCTGCATCATTAATTCGAACACAGTAAGTTAATCTAGTTCCTCATTTGAACAATATCTTTGGTGTATGCTTAAGATTTGGCCCAGCCTGGGATAGAGGGGTGGGAGGAGAAACACACACACACATAAAATATACTTTTGTTTCAGATTAATTCATATATGTCTTAAATGAGGCAGTACCTTTTCTGCTTTGCAAAGCTCAAGTAAATTAAGTTGCATATCTTGTACCCACACCATTATATAATTGTGAAACAAATTCCTTGCGTCTACACCACCCTGCACCGGACTGAAGCAAACAGAAAACAGCATGTCAGAAAGGAAGCTTCTACTTCAACAATAGGCTGCAAGCTGTGTTGCTACCATGTTCTTGATAAAATGTCAGTCATTCAAATATATGAAAACTTAATGAACTTGTATTAAGTGCCTTTTACAAACCTGATGTTCCATGATTCAAGATCCCTTTCAAAATCAGCAGTTGCTATTAATAGTTCAGTTACATGCGGCTGTGGGCTAGATGGAGGCCATGCAGCAAGGAAACCTCTAAGCCTGTTGCACAACTCTGTGCTGTAAACGGCAGCTGCAATGTTTGACAGGTCGATTGAGCTGGAAATAGGCTAATATGAGTCAGAAGATATATGATATAGTAAAGCATACAAAATTATAATTTTTAGGAATTCATAAATATCTCAAATCGTAGAATCCAATTATAGTCTGAAACTCTACAAAAAGGGGAAAAATATTATAAGTCAAATAGACAAAACAATGATAGTTGACAGAAATCTCAGGTTCGTTTGACAACGCTTTTTAATAAAAAAGTAAAAGCATTAACAAACAACTCAAAATACAAAACATTCAAAACTATTTTTACCTTAATGTCACATCACAACCAAAAAGCAAAAAGCATCTTCTAAAAAGTTTTGCAAAAGGAACCTAGCTAAAGCTGACTCACCTCCTCAAAGGAAAGGTGAAAGAAAGAAAAAATAAAATAAAATAAAAAAAGTAGGCCAATAAAATAAAATAAAATACAAAACATTAAAGAAGGCCAATTGTTCTCTCTTTTTTAATTCGATGAGTGGTCTTGGCGGTTGGGAAGTAGGAGTGTGTTTGTATTCATGTCTTATGGATGGAATTGGGAAACTTAAGATCCTGTCCCTGTGTCATATTTAAGTTATTGAACATTTATTGTCTAAAAAAAAGTGTTTCATGAATAAAAATTGCCAGTACCTGGGGAGTATATGCTGGTTGTGGATCTTGATGTCTGCCTGAATTTCATTGCTTATGTTGATACAAAGATTCTTCATCTTTAAGTATGCTGTGGAGATGGTAATGGAGTCCATAAGGAAACCTTCAGAGTTGCTCGACACAAACTCATCAGTCTTTGCCATGTGCTTCCAACATCTCCTTTTCGCTGCTGTCTGTAAATAAAAGTCATTTGGTTTAGATTTTCATTTTGCCTGATTTGTCAAAACAAAGTGCAAAAGAAGACAGACAAGTCCTATGACTAGGTCATATGATGAGAAATTGTATGGACATTTGCTTATAGACATGTCTTCAGGCTTCAGTTACAGTCCCCATTATCCCACTGCTAAATCACATGAGGCATGGAAGATTTCAGTAAATGAGCTAACAGGTCACTTGCTTCAGGCTGCCCGAGATCTTGCTCTTTCTTTCCTGGAAAACTAACATTTATCTTTATATCTAGTCTAGTATAACGTATGAAGGCAGAATATTACATGGGAGGCCCATATACTCTGGATTGGTACATTAGTTGAACATATAGAACATGAAATTTCATCTTCTGTGTCATATATAATTGCAAGACTCAGTGACAAGTTTAAATTACCTGCAAATAGTTTCTGAGCATAGTCTGTGCATCTAGAGAAAGGATATCATGAAGAAGAGTGTAGACTTGGACAGCAGGTGCTAGAGCTGGTGCTGCAGACTCTTGCATTGGACCAAACAAGTCTACTAACCCCGTAGGAGAATCTTCATCTAATGATTTGTAGTTCTCAAAAACATTTGCTAAAAGACTCTCTATTTGGGTTTCACAATCCAATAGTAAATTTTTCTGCAAGACAGACATCAAAAAATTATAATATCAAAAAGTTTGTTATATTCATATTTTAACATTTTCCTCTTAAGGCACATGAAGAGGCTGCTTCTGCTTGGTGAACATTATCGCTAAATGGACAACAACAGATAGTATTTAGCCCACCAAGTCCCTGCAATGAACTCTCGACCAATTTTATTGCATCAAGCACGTAGTTTCCGTTTCAAGTTTTTAATCATAAAAGAAAATTATCATCCACAACATCTACTTAGCTACAATCATTTTAAAGTAAATCAGAAGCACAAGAGTTTGATTAAAAAATCATTAAATGGTAACGGATGCAATGTGGGTCTTCAGAAGAGGCTTACCTCTTGCCTGGTCAAACTTTTCTCACTTCTAGCCTTTATTATGGGTACAAGTAGCTCGCTCACAAGTTCCAAGCAGTCTTTTGTTGGAGTGGCCACATTCATGACGTGTGACAGATATCTACAAGGAAAGCCAAGGTAAGTGAAAATGTTAGGAGGTTAAAGCATCATTAGTAACTTTAAATTGACTTGACAAAATTTACATTTGTTTCGCACCTCAGCTTAGTATATGAATCGGAAACACCATAGTAGTCTGCAAATTCATTCAACAACCACTTCCAATTTCCATGCAACCACAAGTTCCTGGAATGAAAACGTTGTGCACGCATCGCTGCCTCCAGCAATAAATCATAGGCTAGAGTTTCCACAACAGGTCCACTCTGCAACATGTGAAGGAAGAACAATAAAACTTTAATTTACACAGGCAAACACCTGCTACCTAACTCACACTCACATAAATTCTCATACACCACAGTTTCTCATTCTATACATGGATTGGAGACTGAGCACCAACAAATATGCAAAGAGAACTTCAATAATTCAGAAACTGTTTCACATATAGAACTGCAACGGTCACACACATCTGGCCAGTCCAACTCCAAATATAGATGAAATAATCTGAATACATTAATACTACCTATTTTAGAAAAATAACATAAGAGATATTCATAAAGAATCATATATTACTATAGTAAAACAGCATTTTAGATGTAATCTTTAAAATCTCACCCCATTCCGTTATTGAGCTTTTGTAAACAAGTTTCACAAGACATATAAACTAGTAGTGTTATTTTTATTGGTCATAGCTGTGGTATTCAGCTGAGTTGAGTTGAAGGACATGTAACCTTCATATGATTAGTCTCATCGTTTGTGATTGTACTACCAATAAAGAGCTGGATCTTTCCAACACATTCTTGATCATCATGGTATATGGGCCACCACCGAACTCTATCACTCTGCATAGTCAGACAATCACATCAAGTAACATATGATAGTATGAGAAATAATATGTATAACTGTACGATATCTGATATTGGAAGATGGAGGAAGGCTACATACAGGGTTATCAGTAAGGGATGAAACTTGAATTGTAGTTCGACCTTGGACTGAATTTTTTCTGTCTTGGACTTCTACCAAAAGAGCATCCCCTTGGCTCTCCGGGAAACTGAAATTACAAAATGGGTAAGATCTCTCCTTCACTGCTCATTGAAGGGGCTGACTGTAGTTTGGTTTTGTAGACTATGCTACAGAATATTAATTATTAAATATGTACAGTTTTCAAAAATCACCACTTACAAGCACAAAGGGTATCCTTTAAGTAAAATGCCAACATAACATCACAACCTATATAGGTTCAAATCTATGATTCTTTCCAGCATAATATCAAGACCTAATGACCAAATGTATGATTCTTTCTATTAAGACCATCGCACATTCACACTGTAAGAAATTTCAGATTATGAGGGTTCTTCAATTAAAATCTTGGATGCTGTCCAACATGAATACTAAAAACTAAAGCTGGCCAACCACAGGACAATAGCCAAGTTAAGTAATAATAGCTACTTACAAGACATGGTAATCTCCACTTCCAGGGCGCAAGCAAATAGAAGAACCTGGCTCCACTTCAGTATCTTCTGTAGCACTCTTTAGTTGGAATAAGCATGATAATGGCTCTACAAGCATGAGAAGAAACTTATTAATCATCCACGGGGAGTTACTGAGGTATAAACAGTCCTTAATGATGTCTATGAAAGTGTGTATGATTGACGTGAAGTGAAGACAACCACTAAAAGCATCCTGCACAGGAGATATTCTCGATCTTTGGGAAAACTGAGGACTTCGATTCAGAAAGGTACGATAAAATCTGCCCGGTAAATTGTTGCAAACTTTTAATGAGCATGATTTTTACTTCAATATCTAAAGTAACAACATTAAGCTGAACACTTGTATGATTTATAATAGATGGTAGTTTCACTGGAAGTGTGGTCTTTAAGCGCAACAAGTGGATTTGTAGGCACACTCAACAGTAAAGTAAAATAGATTCCCAAATATTTCTAGAACAAACCTTCTGATTCCACTGAGAATGAGGCAACTTTTAGAGAATTCATGCCAATTTTCACTAGTGATGAAACATGCCGAACATATTCTACCCCCGCTTGAATGTATATTGCACCACGCTGCGAATATGTGTTCTTAAGTTTCCTCCTTTGTATTACTCGAAGTTTCCTCACTGCCATTAACCACCAACTACACGTTAATTCAAATTAAGAATACAATTTACAGGATCTTAATCTTAACGAAGATTTACTTTCTACAAGTGTGAAAAAAAAAAAAAGAAAAAAAAAAAAGGGAGAATATCAAATGTCATAATCAGCATATAATCATTTTTATCACTTATGAACATATGTAACATATATATGGATCTTCAAACGACAGAAGCATAGGCCAATCAACCCAACGGATAAAATGCAAACCAACTTACAATCCTGTGGATATATATATATAACACCAAGCTCATCTTTCCAAATAGTTGGTTTCAATATGTTTATATAAACATAGTACATGAATAACATCTGGATTTTACCTTCCACTCTTATTTTCCCTACAACCTTCTTTGCATTCAAAAGGCATATTTGTTCAACACTCTTAGTAGTCCTGCCTTCCATTGGTTGCACACCTCGGGGTTGCAACAAAAATTTGTGTAACCTATATAATCAGAGAACAAGGAGAGATGCCCAATCAGAGTTGAAAACTAGCCATGGAACATCAAAAATATTTAAGGGTTATCTCACTCTTCAGTAGCATCAAGCAAAACACAACCTACCCAAAGGCACTTCGGAGAATGAGGCACTCGTCACGTAGAAACTCAGGTGCCTCGGTACAGCCTCTTTCCCATGCATGTAGGCATAAACGTATGGTAGCATCATAAGCAATCATTGTTTGCCATGCATATTGTCCACTGCAATGATTGAATTGACAAGGCATAGTTTGAGGATCCAGTAAGCCAGAGAAATCAAATAGGTCCATGCTCATTAACTTTTTTGATAAGTAATCGAAATATTATTAAAAGCACAAAATGCGCAACTCCAGTATACAGGGAGTATACACCTAGCTAGAAAGAGAAAACAAGTCAAGAAAAACATGAAAACTAGGCAAATTAAAATCTAATTCAGTTGTCCAATGATAAAAAGTTTTGAAAAAGGATGATAAAAAGAAGATACCAAAATGGATTTTTTTTTTTTGGTCTACATATAGCACAATATACATATATAGTAAAATATAACTACACACATCGTAATGCATAATTAGGACATAAAAAGGCTCTTCTGCTGTTATAAACAAAAGGTTCAATTCTGTGGATAGAGCAGTAAACTCCACTAAATCAAATTAGCACTAGAGAACAATCTCCTAGTGTCTAGCATCAGATTGAATTTGACATAGACTGTACCTGGTGTTATAATAAGGTGAATGATCCAATTGGCTGGCTTGCAGATAAGGGATCTGCGTTTCTTTTTCACCGACACCGGGTATGTTTTCGTTTACTCTGAAACAACAAAGATTGAAAAGACTTAATGTTTATAGGAAGAAAGGGTGAGAAAGAAAGACCAAGAAAGATGTTCGCATAATGTAAGAATGGTCTAGTGAGGCTAAACAGAAACAATACCCTTCACAAAGTTCATTGGTTTCTAAGGATTGTGCTCTCCGTTCCACTAAACCTTTTTTACTTCCATTAAAGCTGTCTGATACATTTGATGGGCACATCCCTTTATCAGTTAGATCAATTCCTGTGAAACCATCAGAAGCTCTCCGCTGTTGATTGACAACCTCAAAGCTTCCTTCTTCTCTTCCAATGTCAACTATGGGAGGTGCACTTGGAGTTCCCAAGTCGGCTAAATCTTGGATACTTTGTTGAGTTGGAGTACCCTAAAATCATCATGAACATAAATCACAATAACAAAGAAACATTTTAACACACTCTAATCACAGTAATAAAGGACACCAATTCCTACCTGCAGATTGCATAGTAGAACCCGTTTACGAAGCTCACTGCCCCCACCACATGGGGTCGTATCTTTTTGGGCATATCTTCTGGTACGCAATTCACCATCAGTATATCTTCTTAAACTTTCAGGTACTTCAATCCGAAGATTTTCCTTGAACAAACCTCTATTCACAGAAGACCCACGACCTCGGCTCAAGCTTGGGATGGATTTGTAACCATATATTTGTTCTTCACCATAACGCTGTAGAATTGGGTTATCCAAGAAATCAATGTCATTATTATTAGATCCCAACACTTCTTCGTCCGAGTAATCGGCATCATCATCATCTGGAACTGAAGCTACGCTCTCATCATCGTCGTCTTCGTCGTCGAGGTAGGGAGTAACCAGACTATGTGGTGCCAGAGAGCCAGAGTTGAACTTGAGAGGAGGCAAACTGGGGGAAGACATAACAGTATCACTAATGTATTTGTATGCTAATGGAGATTTTGGGAATGGGTCAGCAGCAATTTTCTCGGTAAGAGGAGATCGAACTTGTTGAGATTCTTCCACTTGTAAATCTGATCCCTACAGGGTAAAGAAACATTCTTTAAAGGGGTCCATTTAAAAAAAAAAATTAAAAAATTAAAAAACTAAAAGCGAAGAATAGGCAAACAAGAAAAATTTGAAACTAGTAAAGAGACCAAGATACTTCCTTATACGAATTAAAAGTGAAAAATTGGGTTCTGAGCCTTGGTTGGTTCTTGGGCTTTTGGTTCTTGAGGAAAAGAACCCAAAACTCAAAACATACGAAAAATAGCAAATTGTAGAGGAAGGTCCTCAAAATGAAAACCAGATTATAGAACAGAAAGAACGGGGACAAGATCAAAGACTAAGAAATCGATTTCTTGAAAAAGTTACAAGAAATTACAGTACAACTGTACAAGTACCTGTTTGATCCAGTTGATCGCGCTTTCATCCAGGCCTTCGGTGAACATCTTGTATGGTTTTGTCACTTTGTTTAGAGAGAGAGAGAAAGTAGGAGCTTTTTAGTTGAGAAAAAGGTTTGTGCAAGCAGAAAGGAGTTGCGAAGTAGACGAAGAAGAACTCGAGAAGGGAGCGTGGGTTTTTTGATTGCAACGGCTAGTTTGACGTTTTCTTGCTTTCAAAATGGAACCTGTATGCCCTTACTTAATATGGATCCGGATTGGATTTCTTAAAAGAAATCCAAGGCCAAAAATGATACACGTCAGACACGGAATAAAAAAAAAAATTAACGGAGACGTTAACTTCAGACTGTCTAACGGAGAAGTTAACATCTTGAATCATTTTTTTTTTCTTTGCTTTCTTTTTCCTCAGACCCCACGAACAGTCAAAGCACCGACCCATCGCCGCCTCGGGTTTACAGCCTCCCCCCACTGCGTAAATTCCAACTCTCACACTACTGAAAAGCACCTGTCTTGAAAAATTTTCACCATTTTTGAATGCACCCAATCTGTTTTTTCAGATTCTTCTAATTTTGCAGGAACCCAATCCCAGAGAAACTTTCCTCAGCTGAGAAAGTTCCCAAGTGAGTTTTGTTGAAATTTTGTTGGGTTTTCTTTTTTGTTTTTGGAGGGTTTTTGTTTTGGGTTGGTGGTGATTGAGCATTTGCAGTGGGTGAATGGAGCAGAAGATAAGGTCGTTCCACAAGATTTGATTCATTCAAATGAGTGCCAGAGACCCTTGAATTCAAAAGATACAACCACAACCACTGCCACTATCCATGATCCAGCACGGATTGTGGAGTAGGAGCAAATAGGAAGAGCAAATCATTCAAGCAATAATCGTCCATCAGCAACAAATTGGGTGGAAAAAATAGAAAGAACCCAAAAAATAGAAGTTTCACCGCTACAAAACAGAGAAAAAAAAAATAAACACAAGCAACACAATGATTTCGAAATGAGGAGAAAATTAGAACGACCCACGAACTACAAAAGTCAAAAAATAAAGAACCCAAAAAAAAAAAAAAAGCCTTAAAAATAAATGAAAAATCCAGCACCAAAAAGAGGAGAAAATAAATAAAAGCAACACAATGATTCCGAAATGAGGAGAAAATTAGATCGAGCCATGAACTACAAAAGTCAAAAAATGAATGAAAAATGAAGAACCCACAAAACATAAATGAAAAATCTGGCACCAAATAGAGGAGAAAATAAACAAAATCAACATAATGATTTAGAAGAGAATAAAATTAGAACGACCCATGAACTATAAAGGGAAAAAATATATATATATGAAGAACCAAAATTTTTTCACTCCCGAATCCGTCCCTGCAACTCTTTCTTCACGCCTTTGCCTTCATCGTTCTTTGCTACCTTTTATTTTATTTTATTTTATTTACTGATTTTTTTTATCCTCTATAGACTGTCTAACGGAGAAGTTAACATTAACTTACCATTTTTTTATTCTTTTATTCCAGGTCCGACTTGTCTCATTTATTCTTTTAATACTTTAAATAATTAAATTGTGTTTTTTAAAAGAAATCCAGAATATACTGGATACGGATCCAATATGAATTACAATTTAATTATTTAAAGTATTAATTAATGTTATCATAATTGATCGTGGCAAGCCCATTGCCAGATAGGAGGAATTTCATCCAGTTCAATTTAGATTTGAAGAATTTCACACTTTTGTCTCATGTCATCTTCCCACCTGATCTTTCTCTTTCTCTTTTGTCCCATATGATTGAATTATTTTTATTTGGTTATTTTTTGCTTTTTTGGGATCTTAAAATTATTTTGTCACGATACTCTCATACATTCTTATGGGAGTTGTATTACTATTCATATTCAAAGTACAATGTGATTGTTACAACCGTTACAATTTATTATTATCTTATGGAATAATTTTATACCCCATCATTTTATCTCCCAAAATTAATGTGGCATAATTTTTTTTTGGACTATGCCACATCAGCTTTGAGGGTATAAAAGATGTTGTATAACATTACTCTCTCTTATCACATCCTCAACGAGTGATTCTATTCATCACCAATTATTTCCTTCTCATCGCCCCAAATTTGATGCATGTGGTGTTGTCCCTCAAACCAAAAGATTAATCCTCATGAACAAAATGTTATAGGAAACCACGCCATGCTAGAGGGAGATAATGAGGTGATGTATAGCATTATTCCAAGTCTCCATCCGCTACATTCTTAGTTGAATTTTAATCTTTATCTTGTATTTCAATTGCTAACTTCTGATCTTTATTAGTCTTTTTAATGGGAGCAATTGCCCTAATTTTCCCATTTTAAATAATTTATGGAGGGACATATAATAGCAAAGTTCAAAAGTTTCAAATGTCACTCATGTTGAAATGCAAAATTTAAATCCTAATGCTCATGTTATGCAAATTTAATTGTACTCGCAAGCACACAAGTCGTGTGCAACATAGCATGTGCGCAAGTGCGAGGTCAATCCATAGGAAATTGTGTTGTGTAAATCAATTTCTATTTAAACTAATCCTATTTTAACCTAGTTCTGAAGTTTGAGTAATTTTGTCGAGCAAAATAAAAATAAACTAAATTTAAAATTGATTAAATGGAATGATAAAAAGGCACTAAGGTTTTCAGAATCCACCTCACCAAATCAAAGTTTACACTCTCATGTTTTGTTCATACATACGTCAAGAAATTAAACCCTAAGCATGTCCTATTGTTTTTATAAAATTCTATTGAAAGATTTGATAAATCCATTTCTATTACGAAAGACAACGAATATCTAATTGAGATCAAAAGATCCTATGTATCTGTTTGAACAACGAAAGACAATGAATATCCAATTTCAATCAAAAGATTCGATGTATCTGTTGGATGAAATACATCGAATATCCAACTTTTTAACAATTTTATAAACAACAATCAATACAATTTTGTCACATAATTGGATTGAAACGAAAATACTTTATATTAAGGTCGGAATTGTACGAACAAAAACATGAGGAATATGAAACTAATCAATGATGAAGCTTCATCTTCAACCTTAGTTAAAGGTTTTAGCCTCTCATGTTAACAAAAGACAATCAAATCAATTGAAATCATAACAAAGATAAAACTTACAAAGGAAAACGTTCGGAAAGCTTAAGAACAACTCTAGGTTGAAAATAAGCTCTAAATGGCGCCTCCCAACGTGTCTTTTCAAAAAAAAAAAAAAAAAAAGTGATATTCAATGTAAAAACTAGGGCTTCAGCATTGCTAGGTCAGCTCGGGTGCGCTTGAGCACACTCGGGCATGCGTTAGCTCTTCCGTAGTGCAGGTGTGTGCTCGAGCGTGCCTTGCATAGGCTTGAAAGCAGATGCGCTCGATCGCATTACTGTGTGCTCGATCGCTCTTTCAGAGGACTTCAATCTTTGCAATTTTCACTTTCAAACTGCAATTTTCTCTCAATGACCTACAAAAACACTAAACACTAAAACTAACCAGAAACATTAGAAAACAACAAAACAAAGAGTTTAACAAATACAAGTTAAGGGGCCAAAATATACGATATTTGACATTCATCAAATACTCGCAAACTTACATTTTGTTAGTCCATTAGCAAAACAAAATGAAAAACAACATCAAAACAATAAACATAAGTCCGCTGTCGTGGGAGAAACAATTACATTTAGCATATGCAACAGGCCTTTTAAACCCCTAGGCATTCCTAAAGGACGAGTGAAATCTCGTGAGGGTTTAACAGCAATGATACCCAAAAACATTTTGGCACTATGTTATTGACAAACAAGGATTTCCGCACAAACACATGATTCATACATTATGAGCAGGTTTAACAAGATGAACACAACAAACACCTCATCAAGACATCCAACAATCACTCAATTCATAGCTGAAAAATTGAGACAACACACGCTCCGATAAGTGCAAAGTGAGATTAGCATAGCCTCATGAAGTTTCAATTTTTATCAAAGCTTGTGTACCCCAAAATTCATAGGAATTCCATTAGATAAAAACAACCAAGGTTTGACTCAAAATGTGCAATTTTTTTGTGTAGATTGTGCAATGCTTGACTCCCTTAAGCTTCTAATTGACCTATGTAACGAGTGTTGGACCAGTGACTCTCAAACCAGATGGTTTTAGGGCACTAGATGTAGAAACATCCTTAAGTGCTTAATGACTCAAGGCAAAAAGAACTACGAAGCTTAACTAGCCATACAATCAATCAACTCGAATTTTTCCTCTTTTTACGCGAACACTCAATGCTTAGTGTGACAAGAGGTCCGATTACTCAATGAGAAACTCAAACTAATGATGATGATTATTATTATTATTATTATTATTATTATTTTTTAGCCAAGGTTTCATCAACAAATCATCCTACAAATCTCAAGACACACACTCCTCAATTCAAATCTCATACCTCACAGACCCTATGCTAATATGCATGTGATAAATAACTCAAACAAGTGAAATCTCTCTAATCCAACAAATAAGTCAAAGACTCTGATTTCTAATGATGTGCAGTGTTCAAGATGTTAAATCAACCAATAGCATACAAATCACAGTTATGATGAAATTATGCTCAATCAATAACATAGCACTTTTTTTTTTTTGCAAAAAAAAAAAAAAAAAAAAAAAATTTAACACAAGAATAACAAGTAAAAGAAAATACATTAATGTCTACCCCACCCCCAAACTAAAACGACACATTGTCTCCAATGTGGCCAGAAATACAATACCGAATGGGTGGTGCAAGTCTGGTGTAATGTAGGAGAACGCTCTCCCAAACTTGAATAACAGACAAATTTCCTAAAAACCACAACAAAAAACAAAAACAAAACAAGCAAAACCATATCAAATAATAACAAAAACTAAAAATGACAACAGGTTGCCTCCCACAAGTGCTAAGTTTACAATCTTCAGCCAGACTTTCTACAGCAGGTGCGTTGCATGATCCAAACAGCATGCGACAGTAGGCAATCACACCAAAGACTGCTATGAGAGTGGTGTTCTCTTGATTTTCGGGGTCCAAATAACATGGTTGTTGTTGGAGTAACCGTCAAGCACACAGTAGTAAGAATGTCCAGCTAACCGTGCCACCAACAGATCAATGAATGGGGGAGGAAAGCGATTTTTCCTTGTGATGGCCTTCAACTTTCTGTAATCAATGCACCCTGGCCATCCTATCTGAAAACGAGTTGGGAACAACTCATTATCCTTATTCCTCCCCACAGTCACACTTGGCCACTTAGGCTACACATGAATGGGTCTAACCCATTTGCTCTCAGAAATCAACTCGAGCGGCTCAACCGTTGATGAATATGGCGTAGGGAATGATATCTCAGTGGTTTCCCCACACTCAGGCTACATCTCAGGAATGGGATCCAAAACTGCCATAGCTTGCTCAACCAACTCATCCAAGCCCAGATCATCTCCATCTTGAGTAAAGCTCTCCACCTCAGGGTCATCCAAGCTTAACTTACTTACTGCCTCGTCTATTATCTCTTCAATTAAGCACACATTGCGAACTTCATCATCGTCAAGTGGCTGCTTATGGGTGTTAAATATGTTGAGCTTCACAATCATATTCCCAAAAGAAATTTTCATTACCCCAATTCTGCAGTTGATTAAGGCGTTAGCCATGGCTAAGAAAGGTCGCCCTAAAATCACCGGAATCTGGCTCCCAATGTTATGTACCGACTCCGTGTCTATTACTATAAAGTCCACAGGGAAATAAAACTTGTCCACCTTGATCAATATATCCTTAATTATTTTCCTTCGTCTCTTCACTAACCTATCAGCCAATTGGAGTGTCATCGATGTGGGCTTCAATTCTCCCAATCCCAATTGTACATAGACTGAATAGGGCAAGAGATTCACACTTGCTCCAAGATCCAATAACTTTCAATCTGGCTGACTCCTATCATGCAAGAAATTGTAGGACACCTAGGGTCCTTATACTTTATGGGAAGCTTGCATTGAAGGATGGAGCTGACTTGTTCAGTCAAAAATGCTTTCTTTGGGATGTTGGTCTTTCTCTTGACAATGACCAAATCTTTTAGGAACTTAGCATAAGAAGGCACTTGCTGGATGGCATCCAAAAATTGAATGTTTATATGAACTTGTTTGAATACCTCCAGGATTTCAGCATACTGCGCATTCTTCTTCGGTGCCTTCAATCTTTCTGGGTAAGGAGCTTTTGGGATAAAACTCCTAGGGGGATCATTAACAATGGGTTGGACCGTGGTCGGCTCAACTTCTCTCCTCTTATCTTTGCCACTCTCTTACCCTTGTGGCCTAAGCAAGGTCCTCATCTTCTTGATCCATTTTATTGTCCACTTGTCTCCCTAACCTAAGTGTGACAGTAGACTGCATTTGCTTATGCCTGTGCGTAGAATTTGAAGAATTTCCAATTGCACACACCTTTGGATTGGGCACAGGTTGACTTGGTAACTTCCCCTTTTCTCTCTCACCCAAGTGATTTGTAATTTGACCCATCTGACTCTCCAGCTTAGCAATCGCTTGGGTGTTTACCATGGTCGCACTCCTCACTTCACTTATGGATTGGCCAGTCATCTTCATAAAGTCCTAGAGGGTCTGTGTAGTTTGAGAGTGGAGTTCCTTGATAGTGTCTTTCAAGGACAAATGGAAAGAAGAAACTGGCACTTGAGTGGCGGCTTATAAGGCATAATTTTAAGCCAGCGGAAGAAATCCAAGAGGGTATTGATTGTTAGCATGATGAGGAGCTCCTCCCTGATTTACCGATTGGTTTTACTTCCATGAGAAATTTAGGTGGTTCTTCCACCTTGGATTGTAAGTCTCCGAGTATGGTCCATTTGATTGCTTTTGATAGTCGTTTAAAGCGTGCACTTGTTCCACAAGATACTCGGCAAAAGCCGGCATAGATGGACAATTTGGTGCTAAGTGCATAGGACTAGCACAGATTGAACAGCTATCAACATTGAAAGTGTTTGCAGCATTGATGGACTGACCCACAATGAGAGCTTCGACCTTCTTGATGAGGGCATCTATTTTTAACCTCAAATTAATGTCCTCCTTAACCTCATAGATGCCTCCTTTCTTGGGGATACGGGCAGATTTATCCTGGCAACTCTAAAAATCCCACTGCTATGAGCTGTCAGATAACTTGTCCAATGCCTTATACGCTTCATCCCCTGTCAAACTTAAGAATGCCCCCACATTCATTGACTCGATCATACTACAGTTGGATTGGTCAATCCTTGCTAGAAGAACTGAATGAGTCTCCACTTCTCATATCCATTTGGAGGGCATCTTATCAACAACTCCTTAAATCTCTCCCAACTTTCTGAAAACTTCTCATCCTCCTCCTAAGTGAAAGAACTAATATCCTCTATGCATTCATTTACCTTTGACATTGGGAAAAACTTGTTATAGAACTTACTCAATAAGCTTTCCTAAGATGTAATGGACCTGGGCGTATTGGAATCCAACCATGCCTTGGCTTTATCATGCAGAGAGAAAGGAAATAGTCTAAGGTGGACAGACTCTTCAAAAAAAATTTGAAACTTAAAAGTGGCACATATGTCCTTGAATTTCTTTACAAGACCATAAGGATTTTCAAGTTCTAGGCCATGGAATGATGGTAGGAGTTGGATGACATGTGACTTCAAATCAAAATGGGTAGCATTGGTTGGTGGCAACACTATACACGAATGGGAATTAATCGCAACGAGTGTGAACAAATCCCTAAGTGATGTAGTAAAATCCACATTCCAAGCTCTAGCTTGCTCAAAATTCTCAGCTCTCGCATCCTCATTCTCAACTTTAGGTTGCTCCACATTTTGGGGTATGTTATCTCTGATCTTAACAAGTGCTCTTCGAGTTCTCCTAAGGGTTCTTTCTAAGTTGGGATCTAGATGTATCAAATCTAAGTTCAGGGATTTTCGACCAAGCATACACCGAACAACAACTCTAAAATAAACTAACTAAACAAAAAATATATATATATATATATTCACACAAAAATAAGAAGAACAAAACAGAGAATAAAAACAAAACAGAAACCACAATATCAACAAACAAAAAATGAAACAAAAGAAATGCAAATATATATATTTTTTTTCTTAGCTGCTTCAAGTCTGTTGTTGCCGACTGCAGAGGTGCGCTCGAGCATAGGTAAGTTGCGATCGATCGTAGTTGCACTGGTGCGTTTGAGCATCAAAGGCTTGAGCTCACGCGTAACTACGGAGACGTCGGGCGCAGGTGCGCAGAATGTGCTACAATTGGTTCGAGTACGCTCGAGCGCAGGTGATGCGCGCTCGATCGCACTGGCAGGAACTGGATTTCACCGAATCTGCAACAAACTCAAAACAAACAAACTTTTCTTTTTCCCCTTTTTATTTATTTATTTATTCTTTTTTTGTTAGAAAAAACAAAATAAAAATGAACAAAAATTGCAAAAAGAAAACAAAACAAAAAATGCTACATATAATTAGTAGAAAAACAAACTTAATTTAAACAAAAATTAATTTCACAAATCAACAATTCCCCGACAACGGCGCCAAAATTTGTTGTGCAAATTTAATTGTACTCGCAAGCGCACGAGTCATGTGCAATATAGTGTGTGTACAAGTGCGAGGTCGATCCATAAGGAATTATGTTGTGTAAATCAATTTCTATTTAAACTAATCATATTTTAACCTAGTTCCGAAGTTCGAGTAATTTTGTCGTGCAAAATAAAAATAAACTAAAACTAAAATTGATTAAATGGAATGATAAAAAGGCACTAAGGTTTTCAGAATCCACCTCACCAAATCAAAGTTTATACTCTCATGTTTTGTTCATACATCTGTCAAGAAATTAAACCCTAAGCATGTCCTATTATTTTTATAAAATTCTATTGAAAGATTAGATGAATCCATCTCTATTACAAAAGACAACGAATATCCAATTGGGATCAAAAGATCCCATGTATCCGTTTGAACAACGAAAGACAATGGATATCCAATTTCAATCGAAAGATTCGATGTATTCGTTGGATGAAACATATCAAATATCCAACGTTTTAACAATTTTATAAACAACAATCACTACAATTTTGTCACATAATTGGATTGAAACGAAAATACTTTATATTAAGGTCAGAATTGTATGAACAAAAACATGAGGAATATGAAACTAATCAATGATGAAGCTACATCTTCAACCTTAGTTGAATGTTTTAGCCTCTCATGGTAACAAAAGACATAATCAAATCAATTGAAATCATAACAAACATAAAACTTACAAAGGAAAACATCTAAAAAGCTAAAGAACAATTCTAGGTCGAAAATAGGCTCTAAATGGCGCCTCCCAAGGTGTCTTTTCAAAAGAAAATGTGATATTTAAACTAAAAACTAGAGCTTCAGCGTTGCCAGGTCAGTGTGGGTGCACTTGATCGCACCCACTCGGGCATGCATTAGCTCTTCCGCGGTGCAGGTGTGCGCTTGAGCTTTCCTTCCATGGGCTCAAGCGCAAATGCACTCAATCGCCTTATTGTGCGCTCGATCGCTCTTCAAGAAGACTTCAATCTTTGCAATTTCCACCTTCAAACCGCATTTTTCTCTCAATGACCTGCAAAAACACTAAAACTAACTAAAAAATCATAAAACAACAAAACTAAAGGTTTAACACATACAAGTTAAGGGGCCCAAATATATGATATTTGGCACTTATAACTTGGTTCGAATTAACAACCTTGCATTCGCAAGAAAAATGATAAGAAAAATTTCTACAATCAAAAGATGGAGCACAACGAGAATCATAGAGAAAAAGAGACGGTAAATCAAAGAGAACATCAAATGATCTCACTTCGTTGGTAAATTATTAAGAAATTGTAGCCACGCGATACTAACGGAGAAAAAAAAAATGTTTTCTCTTTTATTGGGTTTATCTTTTATGTGAGAATAAAAGTTAAGTGTATTCGAAGTTTTGTCTCTGCTATTGTTTGTACTCTATTTTTTTAGAGTGAATTTTCTCTTGGCAGTCTTCGCTTGTGAATGAAAGCTTGTAAGTCGAACCGCATTAAATCTTATTGTCTTGTATGATTGAATTATTTTTATTTAGTTATTTTCTGCTTTTTTGGGATCTTAAAATTATTTTGTCACGACACTCTCATGAATTGTTATAGGAGTTGTGTTACTATTCATATTCAATGTACAATGTGATTATTACAATCGTTACAATTTATTATTATCTTATGGAATAATTCTATACCACATCATTTTATTCCCTAAAGTTACTGTAGCGTGATTTTTTTTTTGAACCATGCCACATCAGCTTTGTGGGTATAAAAGATGGTGTATAACATTACTCTCTCTTATCACATCCTCAATGAGTGATTCTATTAATCATCCATTATTTCCTTCTCATCCCCCCAAATTTGATGTGGTGTTGTCCCTCAAACCAAAAGATTAATCCTCATAAACAAAATGCTATAGGAAACCACGCCATGTTAGTTTTGGAGGATGGGAGGGAGATAATGGGGTGATATATAGCATTACTCCAAGTCTCCATCCGCTACATTCTTAGTTGAAATTTAATCTTTATCTTGTATTTTCAATTGCCAACTTCTTATCTTTATCAGCCTTTTTAATGGGAGAAAATGCCCTAATTTTTCCATTTTAAATCATTTATGGAGGGACATATAATAGCAAAGTTTAAAAGTTTCAAATGTCACTCATGTTGAAACGCGAAATTTAAATCCTAACGCTCACAACCAACAATTATGCATTCGTTAAAAATAGTTATCAAACCACTTAAGAAAGCATAAAACAATCACGCATCAACATACTAATTTTTGTTGATGAAGTAGAAACCCTTTGAATAACACTTCAAAGGTAAAACCACTTCGAGATAATTAAACATAGGAAATCAACACTACGAAAAGATTCAAGTACAAGCAAAACATACTTACAACCCTTTGTAATGGTTTAGACAGTATATACGTAAACAAGCATCCCACCTGCCTCCTACCTCAACAGCTCTAGTTCCTTACTAGCTAATCTCTCTTTTTGATCTCTTTATTGAGCTATCGGTAGACTTCAAACAGTTTATTGAGGTAGAGCCAAACATAGTTTGATCACTCTAAGAGATTGAAACTCATAAGCACATACCAATAGTATCTCTTGGCACACAGAACTCTCAATGTTTGAAATCACTCTAACTCAACCTTGAATTCCACTACTCAGCTAAACAGAAATTGTGCCTCCAAAGTTCTTTTATAGACTTGTGAAAATCAGCTGTGAAACCCTAAAGTCGGTTTAGGCTTTATGTAGCCACATTTGGACAGTTTAATGAGGCCTTCGGACATCCTTAGGGCTTCAATCCTTAAAACAACATCTTGTCTAGACACCAACAAATGCCATAGTGGATGAGAGTTTTCATTTCTCAAATAAGTTTGGACATGTGCGAACGGACCAGCAGACAAAACCTTTTGTGTAGGGGCCGCCTAGACATTAGCAGATGCCCAAATAAGCGAAACTAATTGTTTGAGTATTTCGTCTAGACATTAGCAAGCGAGCCTCCACATAGAACTTCTTGCACTTGATTTTCTTGAGCAATCTTCAATCCAAATCCTAAGTATAAATCCACCCAACCACAATATTACAAAGAGAAATTCTAGGGGTACTAACTCTTTTACTAGTAAAGGCTTACTAAAATGATGTGTAGCTTATTTATTTGTACTCGTTACATTTTTCTTAATTAATTGTTATGTTTTTCTCCAATGAATGAGTTATACATCAATTTAGTAAGCCTCTATTAATAAAAGAATTAGTACTCTTAATATCTCTCTATTACAAACGGTGCTTGTTTTAGGCACCGAACAAGCTACTAGTAAATAAATAAAAAACGTAGCAAAACTAAAGAAACAAGTGTAAATCACTAAATCCCCAAATCAACTCATTTATGTCCAACGTTATACAATCCCAACTGTCAGTATCGATCCACATCCACAAGCCCACAACATAGAATTTTCTTTCTCTAACTTGACACATTAGAGAAGGGAATTAGGGAGTATGTGTAACTGAAATATCAGCCTACTAACTTGAGCTCACCAAACAATTGACACGTCTTTCCACTCCACTTCCAAACCATTTGGTCACCTTGGTGCCACCAAGGTAATTTTCGCAACTACTTGGTGAGACTCAAATTTCAAGCATAGAGCACAGTGACAAATGAAGGAAATCAAGATAAACCATTCTAAAGACCATCATTATGGAGGAACTAACCGTAAGCAGTTGAGAGCAAACCCTTATAAAAGGCAACTCATGACAACCAGATAAATAAACTTTTTGTTTCTTCCTAAAATTCTACTATAATTTTTTATTTTTTTATCTTTATCTTAAGCCATTATATATATATATATATATATATATATTGTCTAATGATTTAAGCATCAAAGTCATTCGTCACCGGCCTACATCGATAAGCTCTTTTGCTTACTTCTCTCCTACTCTGCATGTTCCTTTGATTGATATTCTAGCACGAAAAAAAAAAAAAATTCTAACAATTATAATTTGAATATGTTAAATCTAAGAATGAAAAAAAAAAAGGTAAAAATATTTTTGTTAGAACATGTTTGACATGGAGTTAATACATGATCTTTACTATTACAATAATTTTTTTTTTTTTTTTTAAAGAAGTATATTATATAGAAAATATACGGCCCAAGGACCCCTATGCTTTTGTGCTTTCTGACTTTGAAACCTTGTTTTCTAATTTGATATTTTTGGCTATAGTGACCCAAAAGCCGTGGGTCACCCACGGTCATGGCTAACATGCCTTCTTCTTTTATGGTATTTATGGTATTTTTTTATTTTTTAATTTAAAAATGTTTATTTTATACAAAGACATCTTATATTTTTTTCAATTAGAAAATTAGAGGATACTAAAGTTAAAAGAAAAAGAAAAAAAAAAAAAAAAAGTGCGAAAGAAGATGTGTGAGTGACATATTTTCCCCGTGTTGTTACCTTTGTATTACTCCAGAGTAACTACTTATCTAGCGTGCCGGTACCCGGTGGTGGTCTTACTTTTCCATTGAAAGAAGGTTCCAGTTACGGGAGCAGAATAGGGTTCGCACTCTGCTTCGTTGTAACGCTCTGCAGCACAGCTAGCCAGCGAGAGCATCAGATCCGACGCTACCCGATCAGCAGATCTATGCTCTGATTGGATCTGGCCGGAGGTGCGTTTCCTTCCATTTCCATAGCTCGTATAATTTTCTTGAGTAGAATTTGCTTTTGTTACTTTCGTGTGTCGTTGGCATAGATCTGTGCCATTTCGGTTATGGCTCTCTTTCATTTTTATCATTGGGTACCCGTTCTCTTTGCTGTTGTTTTTTTTTTTATTATTAGTATTTGTGGGTCTGCGCAATATATTTTCTGGAAAAATTTGTTAATGATCTGCTTCTGATTATTAGTAAGAATTGTTTTTGAGCCCTTTCTTGTTTCGAGTCTTTGTATGTTGTAGCAATTATCTGCTTTTGTGAGCCAATGGGTGTTGGGATTCTTTGCCAAATCCCAAACATCCTGTGTATTATGTACACGGACCTCCCTCAATGGATCTGTGTTTTTTTTGGGGTAGAAAAACCTTACCTTGTATGCCTTCTTAAACATGTGCCCAAATAATATTCTTTGAATTTCTTTCTATTTTTCTTCTCCTAAATATTTTCCAGAGCCTAACACTCGAAATGGTTCCATCTTGTGTAGATTTGGCGTTGAATGTTTCCGTAAGACTAGTAGCCTAGGCAGAGATCCACCACTGATCCAAACAGATCTGCTGTCTTCTCTTTCAATTTCAATGGCTTTATCAAAATGGAGGATGCCCTCCGTATGCTGGGCTTTCCTCTGTGTGGTTCTTCTCTTTGCGCATACTTGCAATGGGTTTTATCTTCCGGGAAGCTACATGCACACTTATTCTAACGGGGAAGCAATATTTGCCAAAGTTAACTCCTTGACTTCCATAGAAACCGAGCTTCCCTTCAGCTACTACAGTCTCCCTTACTGTGAGCCCGACGGTGGTGTCAAGAAAAGTGCCGAGAATCTTGGAGAACTCCTCATGGGAGATCAGATTGACAACTCTCCTTACCGTTTCCGAATGAATGTTAATGAGACTGTCTACCTCTGTACTACCAGCCCATTGAATGAGCATCAGGTCAAGCTCTTGAAACAGAGAACCCGCGATCTGTATCAAGTGAACATGATTCTGGATAACTTGCCTGCCATGAGGTACGCCAAGCAAAATGGAATTAACTTCCAGTGGACTGGGTTTCCTGTTGGGTATACACCACCAAATAGTAATGAAGATTACATCATTAATCATCTCAAGTTCAGGGTCTTGGTTCATGAGTATGAAGGGAGGGGTGTGGAGATCATAGGGACTGGGGAAGAAGGTATGGGTGTTATTTCTTCTGATGCTGATAAGAAGAAGGCATCTGGGTTCGAGATAGTTGGTTTTGAGGTTATCCCCTGCACCGTGAAGTATGATCCTGAAGTCATGAAGAAACTTGTCAGGTACGCTAGTATCTCATCTGTAGATTGCCCCACGGAGCTTGACAAGTCTCAAATAATACGGGAGCAAGAGAGAGTATCCTTCACTTACGAGGTTGAATTCGTGAAAAGCAATATACGATGGCCATCAAGATGGGATGCTTATTTGAAGATGGAAGGTGCCCGAGTCCACTGGTTCTCTATTCTAAATTCACTGATGGTAATTTTTTTCCTAGCCGGTATAGTTTTTGTTATATTCTTAAGGACTGTGAGGAGGGACTTAACGAGGTATGAGGAATTGGACAAAGAAGCTCAAGCTCAGATGAATGAGGAGCTTTCTGGGTGGAAGCTTGTTGTGGGTGATGTGTTCAGAGAACCAAATTGTTCCAAGCTACTTTGCGTGATGGTCGGTGATGGTGTTCAGATTACAGGGATGGCAATTGTCACTATCATTTTTGCAGCCCTTGGTTTCATGTCACCAGCTTCACGAGGAATGCTGCTGACAGGAATGATTATTCTTTATCTTTTCCTGGGAATTGCTGCTGGGTATGTTGGTGTACGTCTCTGGAGAACCATAAAAGGAACTTCAGAAGGTTGGAGGTCTGTTTCATGGTCGGTTGCCTGCTTCTTTTCTGGAATTGTCTTTATTATTCTTACTGTGCTGAATTTCATTCTCTGGAGCAGCAATAGTACTGGTGCTATTCCCATTTCCTTGTACTTTGTACTCTTGTTCCTCTGGTTCTGCATTTCGGTGCCACTCACCCTCCTTGGAGGATTCTTAGGGACACGAGCTGAGGCAATTCAGTACCCTGTGCGAACCAACCAGATCCCAAGGGAAATTCCTGCACGCAAATATCCATCATGGCTTCTTGTTCTCGGTGCAGGGACGCTTCCCTTTGGAACCCTCTTCATTGAGCTTTTCTTTATCCTTTCTAGCATCTGGCTTGGGAGGTTCTATTATGTCTTTGGGTTCCTGCTAATTGTTCTTTCGTTGCTAGTTATTGTTTGTGCTGAAGTGTCAGTGGTCCTCACCTACATGCATCTATGTGTGGAGGATTGGCGGTGGTGGTGGAAAGCTTTCTTTGCTTCAGGTTCAGTTGCTCTTTATGTGTTCCTATATTCCATCAATTACTTGGTTTTTGACCTGCAAAGTTTGAGTGGGCCGGTGTCAGCTACACTATATCTCGGCTATTCACTCATCATGGCAGTTGCAATCATGTTGTCGACTGGCACCATTGGCTTCCTTATGTCTTTCTACTTTGTTCATTACCTATTCTCATCCGTAAAGATTGATTGAAGGTTATCTCTGGTATTCTTCATCAATCTTTTGGAGAAGACTCCAGTATGTAGGAAGAGGAAACTTTCTTGGTTAAAGTTTTTAGCTTTACCTGTCTGAGGCTGATTGTTTACAGGACATATTTAGAGGCTCTCAGATGATTGCTGATGCTACCAAAGCCTGTTATATTTTCTGTGGCATCTTGAGTTTAGAGGACTTCATAATCGTATTTTGCTCTCTTCCCATCTTGATCTGCAGCACACAATCCCCACCTCTTACTTATTTTTGTGTCACCACTTGGGTTTTTTTACATTTAATAGTTTTGAGGTTCATTTGCATTATGTGTTTTCGTTTAATCAAATTGTTCGGAAAAGTTGTAATTGTTTAGACTTTCTATCCTTGTATTATCTTTCCTTCTATAACTGAATAGAAAGGTTGATTGGTCATTTTATTTGATCTCTCACGCTGATTAGTGTTATCTGTGCACTTCACTCGGAAATTTAAGGAATTGATTTAGTCGAGAATCAATGGAACTCAGAAATATTAAAATATGACAAATTGGAGAGCAGAACCCCAATTGCTGTAGGAAGTTTCCATCCGCAGTGGAAGTGATTGAAATTCTTGAGTGGCTGTGGCGAAGCTCGTATTTGCTACCAGCAATAGAATTGAGATGTAGAGTAAGAAGTGGATAATCTCATTGCTTGATATAATTCTGAGAAGCAATGTACATGTGGTCTTGAGGAGTCCATCTTGAGATATGGCTTCTCACCATATGGTACTAGACTAAGTTGTGATGGGCAAGGACTGATTCGTATGTAGATTGAAAATGGAGTCTTTGTTGATTTTGTTCCGAGTGATTTTTACATTTTTTGGCAAGGAAAATTCTGGCACCACACCGGATGAAATGCTCATGAATCCTCGAGAATTATAAAATGCCGCCTGCTTCGCTACATTCGATGATGGTGCACACAAGGATGCATTAAGAGGTCTATTTTCAGTTCTTAACATGCCATTACCGAGAGAGTTGAGTTACAGGAAGATCACAAGTAAGATTAATCTAACATCGCGTTACAAGAGGGAGAGAGAGCGGGAGAGAGAGGGAGAGAGATACAAAGGGGGGTTGGGTTGGTTGTTCCAAACAACAAAGGGACATTATGTATAATAATAGTCCTCTTAATGGAACTTGAGGCTAGTCAAGACGTTGTTGTTGACAGGGTCGGCCAAGTGATCCAGGAGGTTTTGGAAAGGGCCAACGCCTGTCACAAGACCTTGTACAAAGTAACCCAGTATGGCCAACATGGCCAACCTCCCATTCTTTACCTCCTTGAGCTTCAAGTCCTTGAGCGACTTCTCGTCCTTTCCAAAGCCAAGAGGGTTAAACAAGGGTCCCCCAGGGTAGGCTGGCTCCCCAGACCCTCCCAAATACTTCTCAAACCCCAAGAAGTACTGTTTGCCCATGGATCCTGGCTTGGCCCAGTCTTGAAACCTCCTGTGCTCTGCAAATCCCATCAGTGCCATCTCAAACACAAAAAGAGTGTAATTGTCTGCCCAGTAATTGTACGTCCCAGCCGGCGGAATTACGCCAGTTTTGAACCAAGGGAGGGCTGTTTCCTGGGGGATAAGGCCAAGCTTCCCAAATATCTCCGGTGCTATTGCACCCACTGCACCCAGCATGGCATAACGTCCGTTGATGACCTCGCCATAGGCCAACCACTTGGGCTCAATGAATCCTCCTGTACCTTCAGGATCCGAGAGGCCTAGAGGGTCGAATCCGTAGTCACCCGGGAGGCTGTAAATTTTATATTAATTAATATTCAAAGAAGTGGATCAAATATGAAGAGTACTATATGACATATCGAAGCCTAAGTAAACCACAAGGAAATTAATGGAAATTGCATGATGCATGAGTTACCTGCCGTCCAAGTAAGAAAGGCTCTGCTTGGATGCAAACCACAAGGGTCTATCTCCTTGCTGAAATCAAATTAATCAAGCACATAAACATAGATTAGATAGAATTAATGTACACTTTGGACACACACAAACACACACACACACACACACACATATATATATATATATATATATATATATATATATAACGATCTACTTACACTAACCGAATACTTTTCTTAGTAGATAATAAGAAGAAACAAACCTTAACAGGTGGAGTGGCTGCTGCCCTTACTGCAAAGGAAGCTTTTCTTGAGAAGCCAATTGGAGATTGGAGTGGTCTTGCTCCTAGTATCTGTCTGGTAACCTCCACTGACGAGGTAAGAGATGATGATGATACCAGCGCTTGCGTTGCCATTTCCTTCTCTCTTTCTCTCGCTCTCTACACCGCTTTTTATGATCAAAGTAGTGGGCAGACTGCGAGAAACTGATTATCTAAAGAATGAGATCCAGTATTTACAACGACAAACAAATATGGGCCAAGCTGAGCCACTGCTTGTAGTTGTGGGCACGGTGGCACTGATTTTCTGGCTGTTATGTGAGCTGACCCGACTTTCAGTTTCAGATTAGGTTAGGATCTGATTCTCCAACAAGGAGTGCACACGTGGCTTCATTGGATAAGGGATTTCCAGTTGAGTTATATCTTCTATTCAACCATGGCATAAAAGTTCCATTTTTTTCCCACCAGTCAATCAATGACAAATCAGCAAGAGCAAAATTAAAAACAAGAGTAAAGAGCACCGGATTATACCTCCTAATATACTCTTAAAGCCTGAAACACCCAATATCAAACGAACCCATTCTTTCTCTCTTCCAAAAAAAAATCAAATCCTCCAACAAATCTGTAACGCCCAGGCCGATCCCATGCCCAGCAGGCTGCCACCCACCGCATGGCCGTAGCAGGCAGCACCCATGCCCAGCAGGCTGCCACGCACCTCCCAGCCGGCCGGAACAGGCTGGACCCACGCCGCGCAGCCCACCGCCCAGCCCACGGCTGCTCTGGCTGTACACCACCACTGCTCCTGCTGTTGTTGATTTGCTTTTGTGATTTGTATAGTTGCAGTGGATTGATGTTGTTTTTGATGTTGGCTTCTGTGAAGTGTGGTATTTTTTTATTTAGGTTCAGACCATTTCGTAAGCTTTGATTGTTTTGGTTTTATGTTTTGGATTGAAATTATCTAGTGCATCCAAATTTATTTTGTAACTTGTAATAAGGTAGCTTGTCACCCATTTAGTGGTGGGCAAAAACATATAGAAGACGCGCTCAGTGCAGTTTTGCTCTCCCTCAGGTACTCCACTCGCACGTGGCGGCCTGTATATCATCATTTATTTATATTTTTATTTGCTGGCTCGTGAAATTTTTAAACGTGCGATTGTTCTTTGAGATTGCATGAAATGAAGTAATTGTGTAATTAATGCAATACGATCCCAGATATCCTAGATAGATATTGCTCGCCATTAAATAATATTGATTGTTTTCTCCTAATTTTATTTATTTATTTCCCCCATAGGGGAATCCATTCGTTGAAGCCATGGTTGGCTTGGTTGTGATAAAACTTTTAATTTTGGCTGGCCTTTAATTTTATTGAACCATTTTCGTTTTGCGGATTTTCTTTTTTAACGATCTGCTTTACATATTTTTATTATTGAGGCCTGGCTAAATATTTATCATTTATCTTCATATATATATATATATATATATATATATATATATATATATATATATAGGGTTTAGGGTATATATAAAACAAACAAAAAACAAAAAATATTCCAATATCTGACAATCACACTTCAATACCCCATTCACCGGCATCCGTGAACAGTAAGCACGCCGGTAACGTGGCACATGCCGGTGACTTGGCACATGTTTTTTGTATCTTAGTTATGAGTTCATGTTGCACAAAGAAATATGATTTTTTCTTGTATGCATGCAGAAAAAATGTTCACAAGGTAATGGTGGCCTACTCGTATAGAACCCTATGAAACCGTGAATGGGGTGTTGTAGTGTGATTGTTGGATATTGGAATATTTTTTGTTTTTTGTTTTATATATATGTATATATATATATATATGAAGATAAATGATAAAATATTTAGCCAGGCCTCAATAATAAAAATATGTAAAGCAGACCGTTAAAAAAGAAAATCTGCAAAATGAAAATGGTTCAATAAAACTAAAGGCCAGCCAAAATTAAAAGCATTATCACAACCAAGCCAACCATGGCTTCAACGAATGGATTCCCCTATGAGGATTTAAGAAGTAACTAAGATGGGAAACTCAATTCGCAATCTAACATCTCCTATTCTAATGCATAATCATATCAACATGACAACTCTAAACACTGTCAATTAATCAAGTAAATCATCCAGTGCATAATAGTCTTGCTTAACTAAAATCATAGGAAAAAAAAAACACTAGATTAGGCCACACACTACTTACTCTATCTGTTCGACTTAATACAGTTATGCAATGCAACAAAAGCTGGTCAAAGATGTAGTTTTATCTAAAAATATTAAAAAGCCCATACTATGAAATACAATTACCTCTAGCAGTTGAAATCATAAACATTGATACAACAGATCACACAAATACAAGATTCCTAACAGAATTCCAAAGAAGACACAAAAACTTAACACTCATTTCCAAATGCAGCAAAAGGTCAACCTTGCACATGATTCAAGAATTACACGCATCAGAATTGAAAATGAAATTTATAAAGCTTTATATGGCATACAATCCACATCAGAATCCTAAATTGTATTTGTGTGGTATTCCCTCACACACTAACAGCATCAAGAAAAATCATGAGGATTAGCACCTTGTGTATGATACAATAAAATGATAATAATACTACCATTATGAATTTAGAACAATGTCAGTCTCTTTCTTTACGTACAGAAGCATGCCCTCCTAAATCTGAATTTTGCAATATCAAGGATTTGCATAACAAACAAGAATAATAACCCATCACTAAAGTCAGAAACTATCTAAAAAAACATTATTGTAATTTGTGGTTGTTAAGGCGACACGATAACTTAAAATGAGCATTCCCACACAATTTAGTTCTTACTCTCTAAGCAGATTCTGCAACCATCTTCACTTCCTCAAGTAAATTATAATCTACACATAATATTCCAAAACAGAAAAGTATTGGTATAAACATGTAAGAAAAGTAGCAACCTTCATCAATCAAGTTATAACATACTCACTAAGATTTTAAGAAATAACAAAGAATTATTTCAACCCGTTTAGAGAAAAAATAATGAGCTTCTCCAAGCAAATTATAAGCCACCTATGAAAATGTATTCAAGCCTATAAAAAGGGTATTGAATCTGACACTAAAGGAGCAATAGGAGGGAATTTCAATTTAAAAAAACCACAGGTACTAAAATTTATAAGTCACATAAAGAGCATCACAATTTGATTAAAAAAACACAATGTAGAAAACTTCCTCAAGGAAATTATAATCCATGAATAGGAGGGGGGAAAAGTCCATAATTGCCACGTAGTTCCCAAAATATCAAGAGAAAATACCAAATTTTCACAAGCTAATGGTGGCCTACTCATATAGAACCCTATGAAACCGTGAATGGGGTATTGAAGTGTGCTTGTCGGATATTGGAATATTTTTTGTTTTTTGTTTTTATATATATATGAAGATAAATGATAAAATATTTAGCCAGGCCTCATTAACTCAAGAATATTAAATAGATGAACATTAATGACAGGAAATATTTATGGCTACTATATGAAGAGAAAATACCAAATTTTCACAAGCTAATGGTGGCCTACTCGTATAGAACCCTATGAAACCGTGAATGGGGTATTGAAGTATGCTTGTCGGATATTTGAATATTTTCTGTTTTTATATATATATGAAGATAAATGATAAAATATTTAGCCAGGCCTCATTAACACAAGAATATTAAATAGATGAACATTAATGACAGGAAATATTTATGGCTGATTCGAGGTAGCCAGGCCTCTCAACATGGAAATAATTCCAAATAAGATTCAACTTCCTTTCTCCTCATGCGATTCTCTTTAAATAAACAAATTTTCCAATTTGAATTCGACCAAATCCAACTTCTTATAACTGTCCAAGATTAACACCCATTTAAGCAAGTTTCTAAATTAAATTTTCACCAAATCAAATTTATCTTATTTGCCCAAGATTGACGCGTCGTTCAAATTTATTGTTGAGATAATTTCCCAATCAATCTCAAATTAGCAAAATGTAAAAGATAATTAGAGAAATTCAAAACCAGCAAACAAAAGGGTGGCTGAAATCAAAGAAAATACAGAATTTGAAAGACGAAAGCACACCTATTCGCATAGAACACCGTGAAATCGTGCAAAGGGTATTGATATTTGAAGCCAAAATAGCCAACTACCACCGGGAATTAGAGAACTTTCAACGCAGCAAACAAAAGGCTCTCTGAATTTCAAAAAAAAAAAAGGGCAGAGAAATTGATAGAGAAAAGTACCAGAGACGAGCAGATTATCGTCGAACTGAGAGAGCGGGACGAGCAGTGTCTGGCTTCTCTTTCCCGTACACCCAGCGCGTTGCATTTGAGCTTTGACGCAAGGAAGGCTACAAGAGCGCAGGGGGCAACTGGACTCCTGTACTTTGATGGGTTCTTTTGCACTCCTCACACAAAGGTGGGTCTTTGGCGCTTGGGTTCGTCGGATCTAGGTCTTCTTGGCCCTCCATTTCACTACAAACACTAAAGAGAAAGAGGAAGCCACACCAGTGCCGGTGGGGGAAAACCCATGGGATGGTGGGAGGGATAAAATGGATTTGGGAAGAAAATGGGGGAAAATTTTGGGAGGAAAGCGTTTCGCAGAAATGATTTTGAGAGAGGGAGAGGCGATTTTGAATGGGTTTGGGGAAAAATTTGTGGGAAAATAGTCGTGGGAATGGTTTTTTTTTTTGGGGAACGGGTTTTGAAGCGTTTTTTATTTTTTTATTTTTTTAATTTGGGGCAAACGTGGCATGTGCCACGTCATCCGCGTGCTTACTGTTTACACACGCCGGTGTCCCTAATATCATTATTCCTCTTAAATATTGACACGGCATCTAAATCCTTAGTTCACTTGCTTCAATAGTGCATGGCATGTGGACCCCACAAAATAAATCTTGAAACCCACAAAATCAAAAGCAGACATAACAGCAATAAATTATCTTTGTGGGTACATCACTAGAAATTCATAGTTTTTTTTTGCCAATAACTCTTCATCTCAAAGATTTAATAATTAACTATCAAAGAAATGAGATTCAAAACATTATTCCCCTGTATCAGTTCAAAGAACAAAAACCAAGATCCTCTATACAGCTAGAAAAAAGTCAAGAAAACGCATATAACAACTTACGGAGCAAACATGTTAGATAAAACCTCAAATTTTCCAACACACCTGATTAGTAAGAAAAGTATTTTCAAGAAAAATTACAAATGCAAATTAGCTTGATGTCATTCATGTATTTTCGAGATAATTTGATTCAAAATTCTTAACAAAGATTATTAACCTGGTCGTGTACATACCTTTAGAGGATTTGCAACAAAAATGCGAGAAAGAAGATGTTTACAATATTGAGATATGTGAATGTAGTCTTAAATCTTGTATTGCATAGCCATTATTCGCTGCAGAAGAAATGGTAAAGCTATTAAATTGTTAAAATAAGAAACCTAATAATTTCAAGGATGGCCAAAATGAAGGTAAATTACATTGATGGTTTTCCTGAAATTCTTCGGATCCTGTGGATCTTCAAATGAGTATGCTCCCACCAGCATAACATAAAGAGTCACTCCACATGACCACACATCCACCAACTGAACAAACACAAAGCAAACTTAAATAGTAACTTGCAAAGCAAATGGCATTCATATTGCACAAAAAAGAAACAGGTGAAACAAAAGGGTGGAACGTAGTTTGACATTTTTCTTATTCTTCTCAAGCTGGAGAAGTGTTCAACTACTTGCCTTCTGAAGTGTCTCATACATCATTAGGCTTTGCAGTGAAGCAAATATTCTACTACAAAAGGATAGTTTTTATTCATAATATAATGATTAATTTGGGTATTTTCCTTTAAAAAAATTAAAATCTGCTTTTGCTATATCGACTTCATGGGCAGAACATAACAAAGGATCACATATGACACCAATAAAACAAATACTACAAGTACAAGACAGTAACACGGAGGGGGGGATGGGGTTCTTTTAGATTTCAACTCATCTAGTGAAAGGTTAAATCCTAGTACTTGAAACACCACTTGAGCTAAAACATAAAAATCTTTGAAGATTAATTTGAAAAATTTTCAACTCGTCACAACCAATTGACATACAGTCTTAGGTGTCTTTAAGAATAATTACAAAACACAAATGGTCTAGTTATAAAGTGAATCCAAATCGGACTTAATACTGCAGAGAAATGAATCATGTAAAGAAAGTAATACACACTACTAAGGTTTAACAACATAACTAATCTAAATTACCTTCCCATCATACTCTCTTCGAGAAAGAACCTCGTGTGCAATATATGCTGGAGTTCCAACAGATGATTTGGGTCTTGAATGCAAGAGAGAGGACTACACAAATAAAGCTAATCAGAGGATAAAAATTTAGATATACATCGGAGAAAGTTTTCCCACACTAAGCTTAATCTGTCCTTAAACCTTTGAATAACCAAAATCACATATTTTGAGACGTGGAGCAAGGCTTCAATCCAGCTTCAAATATTTGTGGCATATTTGCTTCAGACAAGGAATTAAAGGGAAAAGTCAAACTCATGTAGAGAAAGAAGGCAAATTACATATCAGGACATTTATATACATAATATATTCCTAGAATTGAAAAAAAAAAAAAAAAAAAAAAAACCCACTAATCTTTTGATATCTTTTACCGTAGAGAGCCCGTTTGAGGGTGGGTTTTTAAACCAAATTACAATTTTGGAGTATTTAAGATTGGGATTTTAAAAATGTAAATTTTAAAATCGTGGAAAAATCTTGTGCAATTTTAATATGTTTTACCAAACGCTTATGCAATTTTAAAAAGTGACAATTTCAAAAATGCAATTTTTAAAGTCGTACTCCCAAACGAGCTCAGAATGACAATAGCACACTCTCGAAATAAGCTACTGGAAAAAATATATGGCTTGAAAGTAGCAAAGAAAAATACATGAACAAAATTTATAATATTTTATACTCTGTTTGGCTGCTTAGAAACGCAAGGGGAAAAAAGCATATGTAATTTAGATCTTTGTATTCATTTTTCTCTTATATTGATAAATTTGTTTTCATAAGTAAAATCATCCTTTTAAATCACACATACTGTGAGATGCAAAAAAAAAAAAAATCTTTTTAGGTCTTTTCCAAAATATTCTCAGCAAACAAAAATGAAAGTATTCCCATGATTAAGGAACCAGAAATTTGTGAAGGTGGAGCTCACTATAAGTCAAGAACAACAAACAAACCTCATCTTCACTAAACCTTCAGGCAGCACAAATTCTCTCAAATAGCTCTCTTGTTGGAACAAGTGGCTCATATTCTACTACTGGCTCATTGAGTGTAATTAGTTGATGTGGGTGGGGACAAATAAGTTGTGGAGGGTATTTTGGGGTTTTTCAAAATACTTACAATTAGGGTTTTCCTATAAATATGTTATGTTGTAATCCTATATTATTGAATAGTAAAATATAGCCGCACTCTCTCCTGTGGACGTAGGCACATTGCCGAACCACGTAAATTTGTGTCTCGACTCTCTCTTTTCAAATTTCATATTATTCATCATTGTTATACACGGTAACAACAATTGGTATCAGAGCCTAGCTCTACGATGGCTGGGATTGGCACATCTTATTCACAATTTGACGTGATGAAGTTCGATGGATCCGATAATTTCGGCTTATGGCAAAGACATGTCAAGGATTTGTTGGTGCAATAAGGGATGGTGAAGGCATTATATAGGACGAAACCAGAAGGGATGGCAGACATAGATTGGAAGGAACTTGAGGCGAAAACAGTGGCTACTATTCGGCTTTGTCTGGGAGATGACGTGATGTATCATGTCTTGGACGAAGAATCTCCGGCGGCAGTTTGGTTGAAACCGAAAAGTCGGTATATGTCAAAGTTGTTGGCGAACAAGCTCTATCTAAAGCAGCAGTTGTACGGCTTGAAGATGGCGGAGGGCTCGGATTTGAGCCAACACATCAACGTGTTCAATTAAGTGATCAGCGATTTGAAGAGGGTTGATGTAAAGTTCGAAAACGAAGACAAGACGTTCATGCTATTGAATTCACTCCCAACTTCTCCTACGTATGAGAATTTGGTTACAACTTTGACATGGGGGAAAGAGACCATGGAGTTAGAGGACGTTACAGGAGCCTTGTTGGCTTTTCATCAGAGGAAGAAAATCAATTATGAAAGTTCTCAAGAAGAAGGGCTAGTTGTAAAAGGTAACCAAGAGCGTGGAAAAAGTATTAACAAGGGTGGTTCGAATGACAAGAATTCTTGGTCAAAGTCTAGGAAGAGGAAGGACATCATCTGTTATAAGTGCGGAAAGAAAGGGCATATGAAGCGGGATTGTCCAGACTGGAAGAAGAAAAAGGACGACGAGAATTAAGGTTCCTCAAGGTCTGTGAACGTAGTAGAGGAAAATTTAGACAATTCTGATTGTGATATGCTTTCCATTGCATCTAATTCAGAGCATCCTGCGGGTTCTTAGATTCTGGACTCAGCATGTTCATTTCACATAACGTCAAACAGAGATTGGTTTGACACCTACTGGTCAGTTAATTTTGGTATAGTTACTATAGGTAATTGTGCACATTATAAAATTACTGGCATAGGTAATATCAGAATTAAGATGTTTGATGGTGTGATTAGAATATTATATGATGTTAGATAAGTCCCAGAAGTGGAAAAAAATCTAATTTCATTAGGCACCTTAGACTCAAACGGTTATGGTTATAAGCCTGAAGGTGGGGTTATGAAGGTAACTAAGGGTGCGATGATATTGATGAAAGAGCAGAAAAGTTCAAAGAATATCTATAAACTGTTAGGAAGTACAATTGTAGGTGGAGTCGCCTCTGTGGAGTGTGAGTCTGATTGTACTGTTTTGTGGCATATGCGGTTGGGTCATATGAGTGAGCGGGGCATGTTGTAACTTCATAAGAGAAATCCATTGAAGGGTGTTAAAACGTGCAAGCTTGATTTTTGTAAGTTCTGTATTCTGGGAAAGCAGAATTGGGCACAATTCAAGACTGCCACACACAAGATAGAGGGTATTCTGGATTATGTTCATTCTGATGTTTGGAGACTAGTGAGGACAGCGTCACAAGGAGGACATATGTATTTCGTGATCTTTATTGATGATTTCTCCAGAAAAGTTTGGGTGTAGTTCATGCGGCACAAATCAGAAACGTTTGCCAAGTTCAATTTGTGAAAAGCTGAAGTGGAGAACCAAATTGGGAAGAAGGTTAAGTGTCTCATGACAGATAATGGAACTGAGTATACAAACGACAAGTTCAAGGATTTTTGTGAGTAGCATGATATAAAGAGGCATTTCACAGTACACAAGACACCACAACAAAATGGTGTGACGGAAAGGATGAATAGGTCTGTTGCAGAGAAAGCATGATGTCTCAGGTTAAATGCTGAACTTGAAAATATTTTCTGGGAAGATGCAGTGAGTATGGCATGCTACTTGATCAACAGGTCATCAAGGGTAGCACTAGATGGAAAAGTTGTAGAGGAGGTGTGGACAGGTAATGAGGTAGATTACTTTGGACTGAGAGTATTTGGTTGTCCAGCCTATGTGCACATACCTAGTGAAGAACGATCGAAACTTGATCCGAAGTCTAGATAGTGTGTCTTTCTCGGATATGGGAAAGGGGTTAAAGGTTACAAGTTTTGAGATCCGAAGGCAAATAGGGCTGTGATCAGTAGAGACGTGGTTCTTGATGAAAATTCCATGTTGAAGAGTACTCAGAGTAAAGAGCAGCAGGTGCTAGAAAGCAATAGCAGTGATAAATAAGTGGTGCAAGTGGAGTTAGAGACTCCTGTGCAGGAGAACACTTCTTATAGGGTACAGAGACCTCTACTTCAGGAGTTAAGGAGCATCACTATAGCCATGGACAGGCCTACATGTACTATCAAGCCATTAACCAAGTACGTTTTTGAAGACATGGTTTCTTATGCTCTTGTCATCAGCAGCAGAGATCTTACTACTTTTCACGAGGCTGTCAATAGCTAAGAGAAGAGTAAATGGGTGGGTGTTATGGGGGAATCTCTGCATAAAAACCAGATGTGGGATTCGGTGGAGCTTCTAGAGAGGAAGAAGGCGATAGGGTATAAATGGGTGTTTAAGAAAAAGGAAACAGTATCAGAAAAAAGGGGGGGAAAAGTTCAAGGCTCACTTAGTAGCAAAGGGTTATTCACAGCAAAAAGAGGTTGATTATGAGGAAATATTTTCTCCAGTGGTCAGACATACTTCTATCTGAGCGGTATTGGCGTTGGTAGCTCATTATGACATGACATTGGAGCAAATGGATGTGAAGATAGCTTTTCTCCATAGTGATTTGGAGGAACAGATTTACATGGAGCGGCCAGAAGGGTTCAGTCAACCTGGACAGGAGTACTTGGTCTGTAAATTGAAGAAGTCACTTTATGGGCTGAAGTAGTCTCCAATGCAGTGGTATAAGCGGTTTGACCCCTACATGATCAGAATTGGCTACAAGAGATGTGAGTATGACTATTGTGTCTATGTGAGGAGCCTTGATGATGGCTCATTTATTTTTCTGTTACTATACGTAGATGATATGCTTATTGCAGCAAAGAGTATAGTAGAGTTTAACAAACTGAAGGTTTTGTTGACGATTGGGATTAAATAGAAAAGAAACAAAGGTTGAGATTTAACCAAGAACATTTCCATCCAAACTGTGTCCGTTTTAGGTGTTGTAGTTAAAACAGTTTTGGTTTGCAAACAATTCTCTAACATCAGTATTAAGTGAGATAAGGTTAGATGCTTACTTGAGAAAACAATGATGACCAGCGGCGCAACAACAAGGAGCAGCCCACGAAAAGAGAACCCAACTTGTCTTGTTTCTCTTAAGACCGCACAATATTTTTAGGAGCAATAGCCAGTTGGGTGATGGGGTAGGTATCTTGCATCTGGATTTCTGGTTAGGTTTTTTTTTTTTTACTCTTGTACTCTTTCTTTGAAGCAACAGAAGTGGTTGACAAGAAATCAAAAATAAAGAAAAAAAATGCTCCGCCTTTTCTCCTCAATTTCTTCTCTGAATCCAAATCGGTTTAGGTAGATTTTTTTTACTCCTTTCTCCACCATTCCTTCTCTGAATACAAAATGTTTAGGTAGATTTTGTTTTTGACTTCTGTAAACTTTTCTGTAGCAAATGAAAAAAAAAAAAAAACTTCAGTTTACCCCCCTAAATTTCTAGCCGATTTGACAAAACCCTTCTTAACTTTCAAATCACTCACTTTGGACCCCTGAACTTTGATTTTCTCTCACTTTGGACCCCTCTGTTAGTTTTCAATATTAAAGTCAAATAATTTGACTTTTTATGCCCATTATACCCTCACTCAAAAATTACACCGTTTTAGGCCCCAAAACTACAATACCCACCCAGCCCAAAACGACGTCGTTTTGGGCATTAAAATTATTTTTTTAAAAAAATATATATATTAAAAAAAAAATCGTTCGGGGTGGCTGGAGCCACCCCCATGGCCGGTTTAGGGGTGGTCGAGCTACCCCTAGGCCTTCTGGGGTGGTCCGGCCACCCCCAAAATGCCAAAAAAAAAAAAAA
>NC_081545.1:200338-202656 GCF_901000735.1 Corylus avellana | reverse complement strand
AGGCATCCTGGTGTACACAAGGTGCGCAGTATACGAGACAAAATAAAAATAACTCTTTTTTGTTGCATTGATATTAGGTCACTGATTTTTTCGTTTTCAAATTAAAGCTGATCAAAGGCTTTATAATATATATACATGACAAAATTTTACAACATTTATTAATTTCTTTATTAATTCATCAGTTTATAATATATATTATAAACTGATGAATTAATAAAGAAGTTAATAAATGTTGTAAAATTTTGTCATTCACAATAACAACAAACCGAAGAACAGACAAAATGTTAACCAACTGGTCATTGATCTATCACAACCCAACACTAGACAACTCCAAATTAGAATTACCCAATTCAGATTTGAGATACTCAACATAAATCTCCAAACACAAATCAAAGTCAACTACAAAATCTAACCCAACAAAAATGAGAAATAATAAAATTCAAGGTCACACCACTCTTCTCAGCAACCGAAATCCACCTCAAGCAAATTCAATATTATCAAAAACTAATCCAAATCTTCTACAACAACAAGAACACCGGCCACAAAAATTGCAAAAATTTAAAGTTTAAAGAGGTTACCTCGAGGATTTTTCTCCCCTTCTTTTTCTTTTTCTTCTCTGGCTTCCCCGAACGATCCACCCTCTCTCTTTCTTTCTCTCTCCCTCTCTCTCTCTCTCCCTCTTTCAGCTTCTCAGCAAAGCCTTGTATGAAAGCTTTCGTCGGTCAAAGTTTGGGAGAGTAGCGGTAGAGAGATCGAGAGTGAGAGTGACGAGGGAGGTGAGTGAGAGGGGAGTTAGGAATTTTGGTGTTTTAAAGGTTTGGGAAAAAAAAGATGCGGTTTATGAAATTTTTGGTCCGAAAATTTCAGAAACCCCGCCACTGGATGGCGCTTTGTTTTTCGCACTCAATAGCGGCGACGTCAGCCTCAAATAGCGGCGACGCTATTGAGGGTAATTTTTGTTTTTTTTTTTAAATTATACTTACAATTTTTTAATTTTTATTTATTTTATTTGTTTTTGTTTTTCTTTATTTTCTCTTGTAATATGTTTTTATTATTATAATATTAACTAATAATTTCTGTTTAATAAATTTTTATAATAAAGATCATTAAGTTGATATTTATCTTATAATTAATTATAAGATCAATACAAAATCCATAGATAATATAAGATCAGTATAACTAATGCACTAAGATAATATAAAAAGCTTATAGTTCAATTGAATGTTCGATTGAACCTTCAATTGTATCCAGTTTGATCGATCAATTGATCTTATCATGATCAATCTAACTAAGTCACTAGGATCAATCGGATGTTTGATCGATCAATTGATTCTATTACGATCAATCGAACTAATTCACTAGGATTGATTGGATTTTCGATTAGATGTTTGATCTTATCACAATCAATCGAGCTAATTCACTAGGATCGATTGGATGTTTGATCGATCGGATTTTCGATCGAACATTTGATTGATCATTTGATCCTATTACAATCAATCGAACTAATTCACTAGGATTGATCGGATTTTTGATCGGATGTTTGATCCTATCACGATCAATCGAACTAATTCATTAGGATCGATCGAATGTTTGATCGATCATTTAATCCTATCACGATCAATCGAACTAATTCATTAGGATTGATCTCAATTGAATTAATTCATTAGGATCGATCGAATGTTTGATCGATCATTTGATCCTATCACGATCAATCAAATTAATTCAGTAGGATCGATCGGATGTTTGATCGATCATTTGATCCAATCACGATCAATCGAATTAATTCAGTAGGATCCATTAGATGTTCGATCGATCATTTGATCCTATTTCGATCAATCGAACTAATTCACTAGGATCGATCGGATGTTTGATCTATCATGATCAATCGAACTAATTCATTAGGATTGATCGGATGTTTGATTGAATATTTGATCCTATCACAATCAATCGAACTAATTCACTAGGATCGATTGAATTTTTGATCGAACATTTGATCCTATCACAATCAATCAAACATTTAAATAAGAAAAAGAAATAGAAAACTTCAATAATATTATAAAAAAAATTAATTTTTCTAAGCGTTTTAGTTTAATAGGAAAATATTTTTTATTTAAAAGAAAAAAATAAATATTTATTTTTTATATAAAATAAGAATAAAAAATAGAAAAATAGAAAAATAGAAAAAATTCACCAATAATTAATATAAAAGAAATAATGACATATTATTGAAGGTGAATTTTTGGGAAATAAAATTTTTCTATTATATATGTAGGGTCAATAGCATCGCCCCAATATTTATTTATTTATTTTTTTTTTTT